>NC_037678.1:12279101-12403474 GCF_003255815.1 Theropithecus gelada
CTCTGTAGCCCAGGCTAGAGTGCAGTGGCCGGATCTCAGCTCACTGCAAGCTCCGCCTCCCGGGTTCACGCCATTCTCCGGCCTCAGCCTCCCGAGTAGCTGGGACTACAGGCGCCCGCCACCTCGCCCGGCTACTTTTTTGTGTTTTTAGTAGAGACGGGGTTTCACCGTGTTAGCCAGGATGGTCTCGATCTCCTGACCTCGTGATCCGCCCATCTCGGCCTCCCAAAGTGCTGGGATTACAGGCTTGAGCCACCGCGCCCGGCCATTTTTTTTTTTTTTTTTTTTTTAAGACAGAGTCTTAGGCTGGGTGTGGTGGTTCACGCCTGTAATCCCAGCACTTTGGGAGGCCAAGGTGGGCGGATTGCCTGAGGTCAGGATTTTGAGAACCAGCCTGGCCAACACAGTGAAACCCTGTCTTTACTAAAAAAATTAGTCAGGCATGGTGGCACACGCCTATAGTCCCAGCTATTTGGGAGGCTAAGGCAGGAGAATCACTTGAACCTGGGAGGCGGAGGTTGCAGTGAGCTAAGATGGCACCACTACACTCCAGCCTGGTGGGTGACAGAGCGAGACTCTGTCTTTTAAAAAAAAGAAAAGAAATTGTCCCTAGGAGCATGAGAGGAGGAGGGAGAGAGGGAGGTAATGCGCTGAGCAGTCCTGGTGACCTGGAGAGAGAATTGGGAGATGCAGTTTAAATCTGTGTTTATTAGCCCTGTGGCCTTGGGCAAGATGCTTACCAGGTTTCAAAATAGGGGACAAATGGTACACTTTCCTTCATCTGTAAGATGGGAGTAATAACAGTGTGGCCGTCATGTGGCTGGCATGACCAGTGTCTGCATGGAGCTCATGTGTACCTGGCACGCAGGACATGCTTTTATTTTTATTTTTTTTTTTTTTGAGACGGAGTCTCGCTCTGTCGCCCAGGCTGGAGTGCAGTGGCCGGATCTCAGCTCACTGCAAGCTCCGCCTCCCGGGTTTACGCCATTCTCCTGCCTCAGCCTCCCGAGTAGCTGGGACTACAGGCGCCGGCCACCGCGCCCGGCTAGTTTTTTGTATTTTTTAGTAGAGACGGGGTTTCACCGCGTTAGCCAGGATGGTCTCGATCTCCTGACCTCGTGATCCGCCCGTCTCGGCCTCCCAAAGTGCTGGGATTACAGGCTTGAGCCACCGCGCCCGGCCAGGACATGCTTTTATTATGACCTTATAGGCCCATTCATTTATTTGAGAAGGAGGCATCGCAGGTCTGTGTGCCAGGCTGTGGGGAGCCTTCCTTAGGAGCCAAGTGCAGCTGGGGAGAGAGAAATCAGACACACAAGCCATTATGATTGTCCTGGGGGCTCTAAGGGAACATTAGGCCATTGTCACCTGGGCGGGCACTTGTCTGGTGAGGTGATGTGATGTGTGTTAAGGTGGAGGAAGAAGTGGGTTCCAGGCAGAAAGAAGAGTGCATGCAAAGCAGAGATCTGAGTTCACGTCTATGAAGTTGTTTGACACTGAGACTCAGCACCTAGTAGACCTGAAATAAATGTTTGCTGAATGTGATCTTCTCAGCCTCAAAGAGGAGAGAAACAGGAAGAAGCAGAGTGGGAGGGGGCCACGGAGAGACGAATTAAAGGGTCCCCCAATTTGTAGATTTCTCATTCCCTCCCCATCGCCTCCACCTCTGTGGAAAAGCACGTGGTGCAGGTACTAACAATGCGTCTAAGTCCACCAGAATTCTTTTTTTTTTTTTTTCAGGCAGGGTCTCCCTCTGTCTCCCAGGCTGGAGTGCAATGGCGAGATCTTGGCTCACTGCAACCTCCGCCTTCTGGGCAATTCTCGTGCCTCAGCCTCCCAAGTAGCGGGGATTGCAGGCACCCACCATCACGCCTGGCTAATTTTTGTATTTTTAGTGGAGATGGGGTTTCACCATGTTAGCCAAGCTGGTCTCGAACTCCTGACTTTGTGATCCACCTACCTTGGCCTCCCAAAGTAATGGGATTACAGGCATGAACCACCGTGCCCGGCCTTCGCCAGCATTCTTACCAGGCACTCATTCCCAAACTGCTTGTCCTCAGGACTGGAGAGGATAAGTCTAAATGCAGAGGCAGCTGAGAACTGGAATTAGGCCGGACACTCAGATAGCATTTGTTCACGTGTCTGTTTGTTGCTGTTTTAGCGTGGCTGAAGCCCTATGCCCGGGTACGGCGTAGAAGGATGGTGCGTGGCTTCTGGTTGGTAACTTTTCCAGTCTTAGGTTAATCATGGCTCAGTGTCTGGCGAAATGCGTAGAGTAGGTATGAAGTAGTTTTTGATTAAACAAATGAATGGTTGGATGGGTTCGTGGCACTGCCACTCAGGATAAAGCTATAATTATTCTTGAAAAATGATGGATATGGCTGGGTGTGGTGGCTCACGCCTGTAATCCCAGCACTTTGGGAGGCCGAGGTGGGCGGATCACTTGAGCTCAGGAATTGGAGACCAGCCTGGCCAACATGGTGAAACCCCATCTCTGCTAAAAATACAAAATCAGTCAGGTGTGGTGGCACATGCCTACAGTCCCAGCTACTTGGGAGGCTGAGGCAGAAGAATTGCTTGAATCTGGGAGGTGGAGGTTGCAGTGAGCTGAGACTATGCCATTGCACTTCAGCCTGGGTGACAGAGCGAGATTCCATCTAAAAAGAAAAAAGAAAAAAAAGACAGATATTAGGGGTGATTAGATTGTTTATTCCAGGTGCCAGCGGTGCTCACTAAACAGCCTTGAGTCTGGCTGGCTGGTGTGGGAGGTCTTAGGCCTGTGATGGGAGACAGGAAGCTTGGTGGACACCTCCTTTTCCTTCTCTGGGGTGGAAACCACAGGGGGATGATCCACCCAGAAAGTCTTTGTGCTGAATGTGCGTCACTTCCAGCTCAACCATGTTTTACAAAGTCACATCCCACCAAGTGAATATTTGGTGAAAAGTTTGCCACATTATTCTGTGTTGTACCTTTGAAAAACAATAGGCTTCTCTGAGATTAGAAGTAGTACTTGTTGATTATAGTAAACTTGAAACACAGAAAAGATTGGGGATAAGAATAAAAATTACCCCAAATTTCCAAATCAAGAAGTAATCATGGTTCAAGTTTGGGCAGATGTTCTTTTCTTTTGTTTTGTTTTTGTTTTGTTTTTTTTTTTTGAGACGGAGTCTCGCTCTGTCGCCCAGGCTGGAGTGCAGTGGCTGGATCTCACCTCATTGCAAGCTCCGCTTCCCAGGTTCACGCCATTCTCCTGCCTCAGCCTCCCGAGTAGCTGGGACTACAGGTGCCCGCCACCACGCCTGGCTAGTTTTTTTGTATTTTTTAGTAGAGACGGGGTTTCACCGTGTTAGCCAGGATGGTCTCCATCTCCTGACCTCGTGATCCGCTCATCTTGGCCTCCCAAAGTGCTGGGATTACAGGCGTGAGCCACCGCACCCGGCTGGGCAGATGTTCTTTCTAGGCATAAACATGCGTTATCTCATTGTTTGCTTAACACTGAGTTATAAATATTTACCCATAGCATTTGAAAGGTAGCTATAGATAGAAAAGAATCAGAGAAGTTCTAAAACAGCCCTCGTGCTTTGTTTCAGATTTTCTGCAGGAAAGATGAGGTCTTCAACCTTTTTTAGCTGGATGGCACCATTGCAGGAGTGGTGAACAGGGCACTGAATCGAGTCAGGAAACCCAGCTGTGACCTTGGGCAAGCCACTTGTCCTCTTTGAGCTTCACTCCTGCTAAGGCAAGGGGCACTATTCGTACCCTGTCTCCTCACCTCACAGGCTCTGATGAAGTTCTCAATTAGAATGCCTTTAGCTCCCAAGGTTGTGGTTTGGAGGTAGGGCAGGTCACACGATCGTGAAGATGGAAGGAGAAACGGAAGCATGTGTGCCGGTTGCTTCTTTCCCAACCTAAAATGTTTGGTGATCTCCTGAAGACTCCAGCCTCCACGCTGGGAAGCCAGGATCCATAGGCCCTTTACTTGTGGTCACGGGCAGTCCCAGATGGTCCCCCTCCCCAACAGAGGGGGTGCAGTGAGACCTCCGGATGTTACTGCCTCTGTTACCTTCAAAGGGATTTTCAGATCAGTTAGCCCCCCTACTTCAAGGGACATGTGTGGAGCTTGGTACCTTTATTTATCTCCTGCTCTAACCCCTGTGGACTGCCTGCACCCAGGGGGGCCCAGTCCTGCTGGCAAGTGACTGAGAACCTCCACTCCACTCAGCAGGGCTGTTCCCCAAAGCCCTTTGGGTCATCATTTACCGAAAAGCTCTGAGAGAAAATAACTAACCCCATGTCCCCACTGTAGCTACTGGCAGAGCCTCCTGGTCTCCATCTCTAGTACCTGTGGTTTTTGTTTCATCCAGAATGAGCAGTGAATCTGGGATCCCATCAGCAATCAGTTTGGGTGCCTACGAGGCACAATGATAGATATTGGTGAAGGGTATGTGTGAGGACATTAGTTAATATCAACATGCTAATCATATTTTTCTCATTGGAATTTGTGGGGCTTTGTAAATTATATTTCAAATATATGGTTTTATGTAATCCTTTTAACTGCCCTGAAACCTTGAAATTATTGCACCTATTTTATAGATGGAGAGACTGAGGCTCAGAGGGATGAATTGTCTAAGATCCTGGGGGAGGAAGCACCCAGGTTTTCTGGTTTTGAGTCCTGGGCCCTTCCTGCTGAGTAGCTGCCCCCAACACAGACCTGCAATTGGGGAGCTTGCAGCCCCATGGGAAGCCCAGTGCATTGGATT
The DNA here is from genome assembly GCF_003255815.1 of Theropithecus gelada. Classification (NCBI taxonomy): domain Eukaryota; kingdom Metazoa; phylum Chordata; class Mammalia; order Primates; family Cercopithecidae; genus Theropithecus; species Theropithecus gelada. Next base: position 12,283,862 of record NC_037678.1, read on the forward strand.
GCTGCTTAGACCCGGAAAGCACGTGAATAAAACTTCAGGTTAAAACTGTGGGGTTTCCCGGAGGCAGCAGTTGGCTCTGCCTGGGGGTGAGCTGAGGAGCCAGTGCTCTCTGGAGCAAGGGCAGTTGGACTGAGGCTCAATGGACAGTGGAGGTTGGCAGGTGAAGTGCAGGAGGGCTTTGCAGGGAGTGGGACCACCTTGAGCACACACAGAGGAATGAGACAGGCAGGTAACTCAAGGAGCAGAGGTCTCGTGACCCCTTCCCAGAACACGTAGGGTCCTCGCCTCACCTCCAGGAGGAGGAAGTGCATGTATACACAAATTTATCAATGGAGTTTAAATAAATAGGATGTGGGAAAATGTAGATTTTCCAAAACAATACATACTTGCTTTGAGAAGAAAGGTAGATGCGGGATGCGTTGGTTAGAAGAATTTTAATGACAGTAACCTCAGAGCGTGTAAGCATGATTTGATTTACTAGAGTGCCTGGCCGTCTCAGTCAGTGGGAGCAGGGCTTGGGCTGGGAGATGAGTTGACAAGGGTTCTTTCAAACACTGCCTTTGGTTTGCTAAGAGGTAACCCCTACTTGGCTGGAGGCAGAAGACCTTTCCTTCTATTCCCAGTTTGCAGTAGTTGGGCCAGATTTGTGGAAGTGGGAGAAAGGCCTGCCTTGCTTCTGTATACACTCGGCTGTCCTCACTTGACACTCAGTGTGCCTTCCAGAGACCCGCCTCCATCTCCTCGACTGCCTGGCTTGATGCTTAGGTGGCGATAGCTGTTGGGCATAAGAGTTACATAACAGATCTGTGATGGACCCAGGAGCAGAGCCAGTCGAGTGAATGTCATGGAATGGGAGTGGGGTCTTGCATGGCTGTGGTGTCCCCAGCAGCTTGTGCAGGGGATGTGGCAGGAAGTGCTCACCACTCATTTGGAATGGTTACACTGGAAGCACTTGGCCCTCTTGGGCTCTGCACCCCCACCCCCTTCCGCCTGGCCTGCCTGTTCCTCCTCTGGTAGGGCACCTGGGGAAGTCAATTATGGCTGCTTGTCATAGTGGCTCAGGTCACCGTTCACACTTCCACCTGCCCTGGGACCAGGACATCAGAGCCCTGAGAAAGGATCAAGGGACCAAGTGGGCCTAGCCTTTTACTGACAGCTGGGAAGTGCAAGCATGTGGACCAGAGCACCAAGTGAGTTGGGGCTGGTGTGGGTTCAGCACTATCTCCCTACCCAGAGCTCCATTTGTTGAAAACAGCCTTTCTCTACCGTTTCTTCACATGGACAACTTTAAACTATGTGTTGGCTGGTCACGGTGGCTCACGCCTGTAATCCCAGCACTTTGGGAGGCCGAGGTGAGCAGGTAACTTGAGGTCAGGAGTTCGAGACTAGCCTGGCCAACATGGTGAAACCTCGTCTCTACTAAAAATACAAAAATTAGCCCAGTGTGGGGACATGCGCCTGTAATCCCAGCTACTTGGGAGGCTGAGGCAGAAGAATCGCTTGAACTTGGGAGGCAAAGGTTGCAGTGAGCTGAGATTGCATCACTGCACTTCAGCCTGGGAGACAGAGCCAGACTCCATCTCAAAAAACAAACAGAAACCTACATATTGTCTATGTTTCCCCCAACATTGAGGCTCATTCACAGAACAATTTAAATGTACTGTGCCTCCCTGGCAATATTTTCCAAAATTACAGATGTTTCTACACTTTCACCAGCAGCTCTACCTCTCAGAATTTATATTACAGATGCGTTAACACATGTGCAAAATTATTTATTTGTGAGATTAGTCATTGTTGCCTTATTTGTAATAGCAAAAGATTGGCGGCAGCTTAAATGTTCATTCGCGGGGAGCCATGAACAAACTGTGGCCCGTCCAAACTTGGGATACCGTGTGGCCATGATGAATAAGATGGAGGCTCCACGCACTGTGCCAGATGGATCACCAAGGTGGATTGCCGAGGGAAGAAGCAGGTCTGGGCAGTGTGTCTCGGAGATGCCATCAGTGTAAAAGGGAAGGGAATCAAAAGTGTCTTTACTTGTCTATGCCCAGGGGGTCTCTGGGCAGACACAGGAAGTCAGTGATTGTGATGCCTCTGGAGGGGCAGCTGGTGCCAGGAGATTGCTTATTTGCTGGAGATCCCATGTACCTTTTGATTGCTGAAGCAGGTGAATGTAGGCCTTTCCAAGAAACTAAAATAGGCCAGGTGCGGTGGCTCACACCTGTAATCCCAGCACTTTGGGAGGCCGATGTTGGAGGATCACTTGAGGTCAGGGGTTCAAGACGAGCCTGGCCAATATGATGAAGCCCCATCTCCACTAAAAATACACAAATTAGCCAGACATGATGGTACACGCCTGTAATCCCAGCTGCTCCAGAGGCTGAGGCAGGAGAATCAGGTGAACTCCAGAGGCCGAGTTTACAGTGAGCCAAGATTATGCCATTGTACTCCAGCCTGGGCTACAGAGCGAGACTCTGTCTCAAAATAAAATAAATAAAAACATAAGGACTGTAACCTTGCCTCCTGCCCAGCGTAGGAAGGTCAAGGCTCTGACTACTTCTCAAGGACAGGAGCCTCACTCAGGCCCCAGACCACAAATCAAAAAATATATGCTTGCTTCTCACAAAGGGGCTGAGTGTTAGGGCTTAGGTGTTGCTTGGTGAATACGACCCCCAGTCCCAGCCTTGGAGAGACGGAGCCACTCTCTGGGGCCCTTGGACACACTGCCGTTGGCTGACTTTGTCATTTTCTTTCTTTTTTTTTTTTTTTTTTTTTGATGGAGTCTTGCTCTGTTGCCCAGGCTGGAGTGCAGTGGTGTGATCTCGGCTCACTGCAAGCTCCACCTCCCGGGTTCACGCCGTTCTCCTGCCTCAGCCTCCCTAGCAGCTGGGACTACTGGCACACGCTGCCACGCCTGGCTAATTTTTTATATTGTTAGTAGAGAAGAGATTTCACCTTGTTAGCCATGATGGTCTTGATCTGATCTTGTGATCTACCCACCTCGGCCTCCCGAAATGCTGGGATTACAGGCATGAGCTACTGCGCCCGGCCTCGTTTTCAACCCTTGCTCTGATCGGCTCACATGATGATTTCTGAAACCTTTGGGGACTTCCCCACTGACAGCAAAATACAGTTTAACTCAGTCTTAGACGTCCCGGCCCCCCTTTACTGGGCCTCTTCTTGAGCTGTACTTGGCCTGTCACCCTTTCCTCTGTCTGCCCCCTTATCTCCCTGCCGCTGTGCCTTTCCTCACGCAGTTTCCTCTGGCTGCCTTTCCCTCCAAAGCAGTTTCCACGTGCGCAGTTCCTGTGTGACTTTCAAGGACCAGCTTAGTTTCCACCTCTGTACTGCCCTCTGACCTCCCTGGCTTCTGTGTCTGTTTCTCTCTGCTGGCACTTGGGCATTTTTATTGTGTCTTAGGTATCTGATTCCTCACTGGGCTCTGGGCTCCTTTTGGGCAAAGTCTTGTAATGCTCATAGGCCCTGATTTGCTAGATGTATGCTGAGTGAGTGAATGTGTAGCCACCCTCTTCGTGGTGGGATTGGAAGTTTGGGGGTCAGGGCCTGTTTGACATCTGTGAATGTACCTCAGTGCCTGGCGCCAGGCAGGCCCAGTCTCGAAGCAGGAATGCAATAGTCACGTGTCTTGAGGCCAAGGCCCTGGGCTGTGTGCTGTGTGCAATTCCTTCCTTGCATCCTGACAAGGAAGAACCCTTGTCAAGGAGAACCCTTGACACACGGCAACTCTGATTCCGTCTTACAGATCAGGAAGCAGAGCAAATACTTTGTCTAGGTCATACCTCCAGCAGTGGAATCTGGACACAGGTAAAGGTGTGCCTGTAACTCCTGTATTTAATCAATTTATTCTGCCACCTGCCCCAAATCACAAGTAATACCAATACCCTTGACCTATTCCTATTACCTGTCCCACTGGCCATGGACAACTTTGTGTTGTTATTTGCATGTATTTTTCTTCCCCTCTAGACTGTAAGTTCTTAAAGGATCAGAGTCTTTGAGATACCCTTTGGACTTAGCACATAAAAGGTGCTCAAAGGTATTTCCATATGTTTTAAAACTTTTTAGTGGAGGTTTAACTGACTATAGTAAAGTATACAAATCTTGGATGTACAGCTTGATGGATTTTCACATCTGTAAATACCTGTGTAAACTGCCCAGATCAAGCCACACAATGGTTCCTGCACCTGAGGAAGCTCCCTGGGGCCCCCTCCTGGCCACCCGCCCTCCCTCGGTAGTCACCACTCACACCTCGGCACTTTTGCGTGGTGCCGCTGCCTGTTTGGGCCTCCCACACACGGAGTGTACAGAATGGACTCCTCGGTGTCTGGCTGCCTTCCCTCAGCACTGTCAGATCATCCAGGTTGCCTGTAGTGACCCTTTGGTTTTTTCTCTGCTGTGTAGGAGTTCACCAAATATACCACTATTTATTCGTTCTCCTGCGGACAGGCATTGGGTTATGTCCAGCCTGTTCGGTGAAATTCATTCTTGTCTTTGGGGGCATGTGCGCTCATTGCTGGGTATACACCCAGGGTGGGTTGAAGGCTTACCTGACTCCATATGTATTTGCATGAATGAAATTCAGGTTGGGATGAGAAATCCAGGGTGTCCTGACTGGAGCCGGGCTTCTTGCTTACAGGGACAGAGCAGGTGCAGGGGTCCTGGCTTAGCCTGCTCCCATGGGGTGGTAGGACTGTTGGGGCTCAGGATGCTGAATCTGCAGGGGACCCATCTGCTCAGTGCCCAGTGGGATTTTAGCTGGCTGGGAAGGTGGTCACATGTAGAGGGGCTCAAAAGTCCAGCTAAAGAGGCTGAGCGTTGGTCTGTTGTTCTCAATTTGAGAGAAAACTGACATCATCAAAATTAGGACTGGTATGTACTAAAGAAAAGGACCTAATTACAAGGCTGAATTGAGTAAGCCCTTGCCGAGGGACTTTGGATTTCTTTGTTGTTCCCCTTTATTTCTGCACCCCCACGCAAGTGACAGATGCGTACATGATTGGATGATTTTTCTTTCCTGGTTGAGAGATTCCTGGGAACTTGGCCCCAGGAGAAGGGGGAGAAATGTGGAACTGCTAGAGTGGCCTCAGCTTGTTTGTGTTGATTGAAGGGGAGACGGAAGGAGAGCTGTGGACCCCTGACCCCTTGTGAGGGCATGTGATCCTTTTCAAAAGGCTCACCAGGCAGAACTGCCAGGCCAGTGGCCGCTCTTTCCCTCTAATCCCCTCTGGAGAAGGGCCAGACTGTGGGTTGCTGACCTGCTCTGATGTGGATCAGCCTTCCCCCAACAAGGCAGCCGCCCAGAAGCCCAGAGAGCCCAGGCAACCCCCAAAGGCAGGAGGGCCGGCTCTCAGTCCCGTTGTCCTTCCCAGGCGGCTGGAGTAGGAGCAGAGTGGTCAGTTCAGATGAACAGCACTCAAGACCGACACCAACCAGCGAGTTATGGTAAGATGGAAGTTTCTCCATCTATTTTAAATAAGAACAAAGGCCCTCCTAGGCTGCATGAATATTCCAGGGATGTATATGTGAACGCATTGCCAGTTTAGCTTGGTCCGTGGGTGGCAGCTGCCTGAGTGAGCACTTCGTGGCTGCAGCTCTAAAGGATTTGGATCTGAAACTAATGAATGAAAAATATGACCTCAGAAGATTTAAAGAGAGCAAATACCCAGTGACAGGACCTGGGTCCCAGAGACTGTTGGGAGCATGAAATCCCAGGCTGGCCGAAGGAGGAAGTGGGAGGACGATAGCAGCTGACGCCACGTGGTGCCAGACCTTGTCAGTGCTGCCTGCATTCACTCATTATTCCGTCCCGCGCTCTCAGAGGCAGGTATGGCTGCATCCCCATTTTATAGATGAGGAAGCTGAGGCAAGGAGAGGTTGTGTAACTTGCCCATGGACACAAAGCTAGCCAATGGCAGAGCTGAAGATCAGGTCTAGGTGGTCTGGCTCTAGAGTTCTGCGGATTTCATAGCATGGCAGCACAGTCGGAAGAACCATTTGTCAGGTGATTGTGGGCAAATGACTTCAGCCTTTCAAACCTCTGTTTTGCATCTGCAAGCTGCTTGCTGCTGCAACAAATTACCAGAAACTTAGTGACTTAAAACACAAATTAGGCTGGGTGTGGTGGCTCACATCTGTAATCCTAGCATTTTGGGAGGCTGAGGTGGGTGGATCACTTGAGGTCAGGAGTTCGAGACCAGCCTGGCCAACATAATGAAACCCTGTCTCTACCAAAAATATAAAAAATTAGCCAGGTGTTTGGCCGGGTATGGTGGCTCACGCCTGTAATCCCAGCACTTTGGGAGGCTGAGGTGGGCGAATCACGAGGTCAAGAGTTCAAGATCAGCCTGACCAATATGGTGAAACCCTGTCTCTACTAAGAATACAAAAATTAGTGGGGCGTGGTGGCACATGCCCGTAGTCCCAGTTACTCGGGAGGCTCAGGCAGGAGAATCTCTTGAACCTGGGAGGTGGAGGTTGCAGTGAGCCAAGATCGTGCCACTGCGCTGCAGCCTGGGTGACAGAGTGAGACTCTGTCTCAAAAAACAAAGAAAAAAAAATTAGGCGTAGTGGCAGGCGCCTGTAACCCCAGCTACTCTGGAGGCTGAGGCGGGAGAATCGCTTAAACCTGGGAGGCGGAGGTTGCAGTGAGCCGAGATTGCATCACTGCACTCCAGCCTGGGCCACAGAGTGAGACTCCCTCTCAAAAACGAAACAAAACAAACACAGATTATAGATTACTTACAATAAGAAAAACCAATAAAACGCACATACACCCATACATTAATTATGTTACAGTTTTAGAGGTCAGAGGTCCAGAATGTGTTTCACTGGGCTAAAATCGAGGTGTCGGCAGGGCTGTGCTCCTTCTGGAGGCTCTGGGGGAGAATTATTTCCCTGCCTTTTCCAGCTCCTAGAAGCCACCTGCATCTGTGGCTTGTGGTCCCTTCTGCCATCTGCAAGGGCAGCAGCGTAGCAGCCTCCACTCTCTTCTCTCTGCTTCCTGTGTCACACTGCCCTCTTCTTGCTCACTGTCTCCTGTGTTCCTCCTACGAGGACCCTTGTGATGACATGGGCCCACCCAGATTATTCAGGATAATCTCTTATTTCAGGACCCTTAACTCAGTCACTTCTGCAAAGTCCCTTTTGCCATGTAAGGTAGCATGTTCACAGGCTCTGGGGGTTAGGATGTCAGCATCTTTGGGGGATTATTCTGCAGCCCACCACACAGCGCATAATAAAATCCATGGGCGGAGGGGATAGCAGCAGTAAGGTGTCCCTCAAACATGAGTTAAAGTGACTCTGACGATAGAATCTGGGTGAGATGGTGCGATGCTCCTGAAATAAACTCCAAGGCAGGTGGCCAAGTTCAGTGATGACATAGCTGCGTAGCTTATCTGAGAAAGGAGGATGTCTCTGATGGGGGGCCAGCGGAAGACGTCTTTCCTGGAAGAGGAGGGAGGTGGGGCAGTCTTGGGAGAAGTGAGACTTTGGGTCCCACGGCCAGCTCCTGCCCCATTCTCAGTGGATTTCAGCTTGGGAGGAGGGATATCATTACAGTTGAAAATAAGCATAAAAATAAACCACACTCGATGTCTGCTTCCTCATCAGCCTCCCTACAGTTCTGGAGGACGGTCCAGGCCCACATCCCCTTCTTTGCTGTTCTAGAATCCAGAACGCTCACAAGTCCCAAAGGTTCTTCCTAAGTCTGCAGCAGACTAATTTCTGCTGCAAAAATCTGACCTGAATTGATGTGATACTAATTATGGCCTTTAAAAATATCTTACCTAGGGTGACTAACAGTATGTTTTCCTATGAAAGTACTGTATGTTTGCTTTTGGGGTGCTGCAGCCACCCTTCCAGTAGTGTCACTGTGTCTAGCAGCATAATCCTTTCTAAAATCTGAAAAATTTGGCCGGACACGGTGGCTCATGCCTATAATCCCAGCACTTTGGGAGACTGAGGTGGGTGGATCACTTGAGGTCAGGAGTTCAAGACTAGCCCTGCCAACATGGTGAAACCCCCCATCTCTACTAAAAATACAAAAATTAGCCAGGCATGGTGGCTCATGCCTGTAATCCCAGCTACTAGGAAGGCTGAGGCAGGAGAATCGCTTGAATCTGGGAGGTGGAGGTTGCAGTGAGCTGAGATTGTTCCCCTGCACTCCAGCCTGGGTGACAGAGCGAGACTTAGTCTAAAAAAAAAAAAAAAAAAAGGAAAAATTGTAAATTTTTAAATCCATTTAGTCCGAAAGTCTTAGCTACAGGACAGTGCATCTGGACTCTTCTCCCCAAGAAAGATAGTCAGAGAGGTCCAGTCACCTGTCTGAGGCCCAGCTCAGGTGACAGCGCTGAGGTTCCAACTCAGTTCCTTATCTCAGAGCCTGGGACAAAGTGCAGACTACGTGGCTTGGCCTCTTTGCCGCCTGCTGGGTGGCGTGTGAATGAGAGACAGGTGTGGAGACTGCCTTCGCTGGCAGGTAGGCTGTATGTGGGGGAGGAAGCGGTCCTTGACTTTATTTTCTGTCTGATCTGCAGCCTGGAACTGAGCCAGGGGGCCTTGTCTGGGGAAGGGCGGAGATTGCAGAGGAGAGGGGAATAGCAGCAGCCATTAGGAAGCCTTGGACCTTCGCCCATCACTACAGCACTGCTCTCCAAACTTCCTTGGGATCACACAGCCCTGTCAGTAAAAAAGAAACCGGAACAAAACCTCTTGAGCATGCATCCCAATATGTGGATATTGGTGTAATTATAAGTGTATGTTACAATAAGTATACATATGTATTACTTTACTGTTTCACTGTGTACGTGATAAAACCTACACCAAAAACAGAAACCAAAGGCCAAGCTAAAGATGTAATAAAGAAAATTTTTACTTTGTTGATGGTACAAAAACCTCCTGAGTTCATACACAGGGTCATTTTTTGGGGTGCGCACTTTTGTGCTCAGTGAGAGAGCGTTTGGAAGGTCTGGCTTCACGTTCAGCTTGTTTAGAGACTGGGTTTTAGTGGCTGCTTTCCCTGCAAAAGATCCTGTCTGGGACAGGAAGCTGCACACGGAACAGACACATCCTTGGCTTTCTTTCTAAATCGGGTTACTCATTTTTCCATCCCGTCCACTGAGTATGCAAAGGATTTGTTGAAATTTGGCCAGTACATTTCCATCCTCCCTGATGCCAATCACATGTTTTTGTAAACGAAATGGAAGGTATTTTATTTTAAAATTCTCAACAAGCGAGTCCAAAACCCACTGAAATGCTTTGGATAATTTTTAATGGACTAGAAAATTGTTACGTAGTTTTTTAGGAGTTCAGCTATGAGACAATTTTTCTTTTTAAAATCAGTGACAGACATGTTGTTTTGGTGCATGCCAGTAATCCCAGCTACTCGGGAGGCTGAGGCAGAAGAATCGCTTGAATCTCAGAGGTGGAGGTCGCCGTGAGCCAAGATTGCGCCATTGCACTCCAGCCTGGGCAACAAGAGCGAAACTCCATCTCAAAAAAAAAAAACAAAAAAAACTATTAATGTCCACTTCCGGGCTTTGGTACTGTACTACAGCTAGACTAGACGTCACCCTTTGAGGAAGCTGGGTGAAGGGCATACAGGACCCTAGATTCTATTTTTGCAATTTCCTGTGAGCCTACGATTATTTCAAAATAGTTTAAAAAGTCTTTGTCAAGTACAGATGCATACCGAAGTATTTAACATTACATCTGGGGGACAGGGAAAGATACAACAAGATTGTGCAATGTTGCTAACCGTTAAAGCTCGGTCACAGAGAAGTGGAAAAATTCATTACACTATTTGTTACAGCATTGTATGTTTGAAATTTTCCATAATAAAAAACTTTAGACAATAGAACAACAGATTTTTCTATGAAATCTGTAGTAAGATGGGGAGGGACTCAGTCTGTATCAGAGATTTATTGGTTATCTTGTAGAAAAGCGATCAATAAGATTTGTTGGCTGGGCATGGTGGCTCACGCCTGTAATCCCAGCACTTTGGGAGGCTGAGGTGGGAGGATCATGAGGTCAGGAGTTTGAGACCACCCTGTCCAGGGGACCAGCCTGGCCAATAAGGTGAAACCCCATCTCTACTAAAAATACAAAAATTAGCCGGGCATGGTGGCGGGTGCCTGTAGTCCCAGCTACTTGGGAGGCTGAGGCAGGAGAATTGCTTGAACCCAGGAGGCGGAGGTTGCAGCGAGTTGAAAATCGTGCCACTGCACTCCAGTCTGGGTGACAGAGTGGGACCCCAAATCCAAAAAACAAAACAAAAAAAACAAAAAGGTCCCCTGGGCAAATTTTTGTATTTTTAGTAGAGACGGGGTTTCTCCATGTTGGTCAAGCTGGTCTCAAACTCCCCACCTCAGATGATCCACCCACCTTGGCCTCCCAAAATGCTGGGATTACAGGCGTGTGCCACCATACCCAGCCCAACAGTATTATTAACTGAAGTACAGACCTTATTCATTCAGTTTTCTGTGTTTTTCATGTAGGGTGTGTGTGTAGTTCTATTCAGTTTTATCACATGCAGATTCATGTAACCACCACCACTATCAAGATACAAACTATTTCATCACCTGGAAGGAACTCCCTTGTCACCCCTTTAAATTCGCACATCCCCCACCCATCATCGTCACTGTCCTCTGCCAACTACTACACCATGCTCCATCTTTATAGCTTTGTCATTTTGAGAATGTTACGTAAATGGATCATGCAGTGTGCGACCTTTTGAGATTGGCTGGTTTCACAAAATGTAATGCCCTGAGATCCATCTAGATCACTTGCGTGTGTCAGTCATTTGTTCTTTTTTTCTTGCTGGGTACTGTTCTGTGCTCTGGATGTACCAGAGTTTGTTTAACCTTTGCCTGTTGAAGGACATGGGTTCTTTCCAGGTTTTGATGATTCCAAATATGGCTGCCGTGAACATTTGTGTACAGGTTTTTGTGTGAATATACGTTTTCATTCCTATAGAATAAATGTCCACAGTGATTACTGGGTTGTGTCGTAAATGCATGTTAGTTTTATAAGAAACTGCCGGGGTCGGGTGTGGTGGCTCACGCCTGTAATCCCAGCACTTTGGGTGGCTGAGGTGGATGGATCACAAGGTCAGGAGTTCAAGACCAGCCTGGCCAAGATGGTGAAACCCCATCACTACTAAAAATACAAAAAAAATCAGCTGGCCGTGGTGGCGGGCACCTGTAATCCCAGCTACTCAGGAGACTGAGGCAGAGAAGTGCTTGAACCTGGGAAGTAGAGGTTGCAGTGAGCCGAGATGGCGCCACTGCACTCTAGCCTGGGCGACAGAGCAAGGCTGTGTCTCAAAAAAAAAAAAAAAAAAAAGAAACTGCCAAACTACTTGTTTTCCATGGTGGCTGTACCATTTTATCTTCCCACCAGCAATGTTTGGGAGATCAGGTTTCTCTGCATCCTTGTCAGCATTTGATATTGTCAGTATTTTTTCTTTTATAGGTATATGATATATATTTTTTGGTACCCAGGTATGGGATGTGAGGTGTTTTCAGTTTTTCAGTTTGCATTTCCTTAATGGCTAATGATGTTTAACTCTCTTTTTTTGCGATGGGAGTCTCGCTCTGTCACCCAGGCTGGAGTGCAGTGGCGCCATCTCCACTCACTGCAAGCTCTGCCTCCCAGGTTCACGCCATTCTCCTGCCTCAGCCTCCCAAGTAGCTGGGACTACAGGCGCCTGCCACCGCACCCGGCTAATTTCTTTTCGTATTTTTAGTAGAGACGGGGTTTCACTATGTTAGCCAGGATAGTCTCCATCTCCTGACCTCGTGATTCACCCGCCTCGGCCTCCCAAAGTGCTGGGATTACAGGCGTGAGCCACTGTGCCCGGCCTTTTTTTTTTTTTTTTTGAGATGGAGTCTCGCTCTGTCGCCCAGGCTGGATTGCAGTGGCGCAATCTCAGCTCACTGCAACATCCACCTCCCAGGTTCAAGCAATTATTCTGCCTCAGCTTCCCGAGTAGCTGGGATTACAGACATGTACCACCATACCCAGCTAATTCTTATATTTTTAGTAGAGACAGGGTTTTGCCATGTTGGCCAGACTGGTCTTGAACTCCTGGCCTCAATTGATCCACTTGTCTCAGCCCCTCAAAGTTTTGGGATTACAGGTGTGAGCCACTGCACCCGGCCTCATGTGCTGATTTACTGTGTATCTCTTCTTTACTGAGATGTCTGTCTGTCTGCATCTTTTGACTGTTTTCAAGTGGGATTGTTTGGTTTTCTTTTTACCATGGTGCTTCTTTGTTTTGTTTTTTTTTGGTTTTTTTTTTGAGACAGAGTCTCGCTCTGTCCCCTAGGGGCTGGAGTGCAATGGCATGATCTCGGCTCACCGCAACCTCTGCCTCCCCAGTTCAAGCGATTCTGCTGCCTCAGCCTCCTGAGTAGCTGGGATTACAGACGCCCGCCACCATGCCTAGCTAATTTTTTAATTTTTAGTAGAGACAGGGTTTCGCCATGTTGGCCAGGCTGTTCTCGATCTCCTGAGCTCTGGTAATCTGTCCACCTTGGCCTTCCAAAGTGCTGGGATTACAGGTGTGAACCGCCGTGCCTGGCCCATGGAGCTTTTTGAGCATTCTTTTTTTTTTTTTTTTTTTGAGACGGAGTCTTGCTTTGTCGCCCAGGCTGGGGTGCAGTGGCCGGATCTCAGCTCACTGCAAGCTCCGCCTCCCGGGTTTATGCCATTCTCCTGCCTCAGCCTCCTGAGTAGCTGGAACTACAGGCGCCCGCCACCTCGCCCGGCTAGTTTTTTGTATTTTTTAGTAGAGATGGGGTTTCACCGTGTTAGCCAGGATGGTCTCGATCTCCTGACCTCGTGATCCACCCGTCTCAGCCTCCCAAAGTGCTGGGATTACAGGCTTGAGCCACCGCGCCCGGCCTTGAGCATTCTTGATACATTTCCAACGCTAGTCATTTACCAGATCTGTGACTTGCAAATATATTCTTCCACTCTGAGCCTTGTTTATTCATAGTGCAAAAGTTTTTACTTTTCTTATATTCCAGTTTATCGATTTTTTTCGTTTTATGGATCATGCTTTTGGTGTCAAGTCTAAGAACACTTGGCCATCTCTAGGTTTCAAATAGTTTCTCCTGTCTTCTAAAAGGTTTAGAGTTTTACATTTTGCATTTAAATATGTGATTTATTTTGAGTTAATTTTTGTATATGTGTAAGGGTTTAGGTTAAGATTTATTATTTATTTATTTATTTTTGAGATAGAGTCATGCTCTGTTGCTCAGGCTGGAGTGCAGTGGTGCGATCCTGGCTCACTGCAACCTCCACCTCCCAGGTTCAAGTGATTCTCCCGCCTCAGCCTCCCAAGTAGCTGGGGATTACAGGCACGTGCCACTATGTCTGGCTAATTTTTATATGTTTAGTAGAGACGGGGTTTTGCTATGTTGCCCTGGCTGATCTCGAACTCCTGGCCTCAAGTGATCCACCCACCTTGGCCTCCCAAAGTGCTGAGATTACAGGTGTTTGCCACCGCACCCAACCAATGTTTTATTTTTATTATTATTATTTTTATTTACTTATTTTTGAGACGGAGTCTGGCTCTGTCACCTAGGCTGGAGTGCAGCGACGCCATCTCGGCTCACTGCAACCTCTGCCTCCCGGGTTCACGCGATTCTCCTGCCTCAGCCTCCCCAGTAGCTGGGACTACAGGCGCCCGCCACCACACCCGGCCAATTTTTTGTATTAGCAGAGATGGGGTTTCACCGTGTTAGCCAAGTTGGTCTTGATCTCCTGACCTCATGATCCACTGGCCTCGGCCTCCCAAAGTGCTGGGATTACAGGTGTGAGGCACCTTGCTGGGCACTGTCTCCATTTATTAATGGGACTTCTGTAACCTAAAACTGTCCCTTGTCAATTATGTAGTTCCCCTGAAATGTTATAATGGAGAAACTGAGGCTCAGAGAGAAGTAACCACGCAGATTGCACGTGGTGGAATCTAGTGGGAGTCCTGTTGGGTGACTCAAAGCATAAGCGTGGTTATGTCCCCACCAGGTGGAAGCCTTCCCTGACCCCCTCCCCAGCCTGGCCAAGCCCGATGCTTGCTCTAGGCTCCTGTAGTGCTGGGCACTCACCTCTCAGCAGTGCAAGGGGAAGAGGCCTCCAGGTCACTCCTGCCTGTGGCGTAGAGCAGGCACAAAGAGCAGCTTGGAGCACCTTAAAGGCTGGGGCTGGGTGTGTCGGTGCCTGGCATGGAGTCCAGAGGCCTCAGGACTTGTTAAAAAGATGATTTCAGCATCTTCCCTTAGGGCCCTCTGTCATGTTCCTGGCAGAAGTTTAACACTTGGTCAATTAGGGAAATAATGGGAGACAGTTGTGGTGGCTCATGCCTGTAATCCCAGCACTTTGGGAGGCCAAGAGGGCAGGATCATTTGAGCCCAGGAGCTCGAGACCAGCATGAGTAATGTCGTAAAACCCCATCTCTACAAAAAAATAACAAAAATTAGCCGGGCATGGTGGCTCACACCTGTAGTCCCAGCTACTTGGGAGGCTGAGGTGGGAGGATGGCTTGACCCCAGGAGGCAGAGGTTGCAGTGAGCTAACATCACACCACTGCACTCCAGCCTGGGCAACAGAGCGAAGCCCTGTCTCAAAAAAAAAAAAAAAAAAAAGTTGGGCATGGTGGCACATGCCTGTGGTCCCAGCTGCTTGGGAGACTGGGGTGGGAGGATCACTTGGGCCTAGGGAGGTCAAGGCTGCAGTTAGCTGTGATCATGCCATTGCACTCCAGCCTGAGCAACAGAGCAAGACTGTCTCAAAAAAACAAAACAAAACAAAACAATAAAAACAAGATAATGGGGTCCTGTCAGAGCAGCTGAAATTCTGAGACTCATCTGTTTGCATGGACTGCATTGGAAAAGGGGAGACATGGATGGAGTCATTCCCCACCCCTTTGCCCACGAGAGTAAAGAGGCTGCACCAGACAGCATTGTGCGTGCTTCCCCAAGGTCCACAGGCTATGCCAGGTGAACGTCCTGCTTGCCTGTGGGATCTGGGCAGGCAGCCTCCCAGTCAGTGCCTATACAAAGTGTGAAAGGGTCAGATCCCAGTGCCCACCCTGCCCCAGCCCCAACACACTGAACAGTTTGCAGAGTCTGGCCTTGTGGTCACTGGCTTGGGAGTACATTTGACAGCCTCCGTCTGCTGCCTTGGGTCCAGGGAACAAGGTGAGCTCTGGGCCTTCAAGCAGCTGCCTGCACCTGCTGTCTTGGGTGTTGGGGACCATGCGTCTATAAGCCAGAATATTGCTTTAAGTATTTTGGGGAATTATGAAAACCCTTGAATCGTTGCCACCCTGGGTGGCTATAAAACCAAGTTCTGCATTGTTTTCCTCATCTCTAAGATGGAGATAATGTTACTTACTTCAAAGTTGCCTTGAGAAAATACATGAGATAATGTTTGGGGAAATGCTTTGTAAACCACTGGGGTTGCCCAAGAGTAAAATACGTTGTTGATGAATTGGCCCCGGTGCAGAAACGTGGCCAGCATGAGTTGGGCTGCGGAAACACTCCCAGCCATGGTGGCTTCTCCTCCGCCCTGGGGGACCTGCCTGCCTCCTGCTAGAAGAGTCTGGAGGCTGTGGGAGGATGGGCATGGCCATGTCTTGTTAGGAGGCTCTGGAGCAGGAGGGGTGGCTCAGCTAGGTCCCCCCACTTTGTAGGAGGTGGGGAGACAATGTGTTGATAGGACCTGGCTTTGAGTCCCGGCTCTGATTTGGGGGTAAGTCACCCACATCTCTGGGTGCATTTCCTCTTGTGAAATAAACAACCTACATGAAGAACATGAAGGGGCCCTGAACGCCAGGTGGACATGTGCATGTGAGTGAGCAGAGCCGCAGGAGGAAGCTGGCCTGCAGCCTTCACCCAGATCCCAGCCCTGGCTCGGGTCTGCTCCCTGGGGTTGCCCCTCTGCCTGGGAGTCCAAGCTGGGGGCTTCTCAACACTGCCCTTAGTCATGAACAAAACAGCCTTCGACATCCCCCCGCACCTTGCTTGGAAGGTGAAGATTTAGGCGTATTTGTACTTCCTCTGGTCCCCCCACAATTCCCCATGTCTATTCATTTAATTTGAGATGATAGACAAAGATGATGGTTTACAACCCAAGTCTTTTTCAAGAAATCTTTCTGGCGCTGGTTTTCAGTTTTGCAACCATACTTATAGGAGCTATTCTTGGACTTGTCACTGTGTCTCTTTTTCAAAGCTTGCCACCAGTCTTTATATATAGACACCTTCTCCATTTTTGAATTTCTTTATATAGACGCCTTCTCCAGTTTTGAGTTTTAATCTGGATTCGTGTCTCGATTGGTGTGTTAAGAGATCATGTATGTGTGGGAAAATAGAAATGTAAAGGGCTCTCCTAGAGTGCACACTTACAGCTAAGAGCCAACATGGTGGTGGAGATGCTGCGGCCGTTGGCGAGGAGCCTGGGGTGCAGGCGGGCAGTGCAGACAGACAGCAGGCGCAAGATCCTCTGCATCACGGGGCCGGGCTGCTGGCTGCTGCACCTGGGAAGGCCCAGGGAAACCTCCGTTGGTGTCAGGATATTCTGACTTGAATACCAGCTTGCGGATTTGAAAGGGACCATGAGATCATCTAGAGTGACCTCTGTTCAGACCGAGATGGTCGGGGTTGGGGTTGGCTCATTTTCTGAGCTCGTTTTTGGAGCAGGGAACCCACATGGCTGGTTGGCGGGGGAGCCGGTGTTCACGCTCCAGCCAGGCTCTTTCCGCAGTGCCCATACACGGCACTTTGCATCTTTTAAAATTGTCGGGTGTTCCTCTGGTGGCATTGCAGGTTATTGCCATAGTTGGTGATTTGGGCAGAGGTGTTTATTGGATGGCATTGACCAGCCTTTCAGCAGGTGGCTGTACTGAAAGGGACACCCCATCAGGGCTGTGGGTAGAGGATGCGGCCAGGCTCCTGCCTTAGTCTTCTTGAGCCGCTATGACAAAATCCCATAAATCGACTGCCTCCTTCCTCGCAGTTCTGGAGGCTGGGAAGTCCAAGATCGAGGTGCTGGCAGATTCAGTGTGTGGAGAGGGCTCACTTTTTGGTTCATAGATGGTGCCTTCTCCCTGTGTCCTCTTGTGGTAGAAGGGGCGTGGCAGCTCCCTGAGGTTCCTTTTATGAGGACACTAATCTCATTCATGAGGGCTCCACCCAGTATTCTTTGTTTCACTGTGAGGCACCTCACATTTTTGGAAACAAGCAGTGAAAATCAGTAGATAGGCCAGGCACGGTGGCTCACGCCTATAATCCCAGCATTTTGGGAAGATGAGGCAGGAGGATTGCTTGAGGCCAGAAATTCAAGACCAACCTGGGCAACATAGGGAGACCCCATCTCTACAAAAAAATTAGAAAATTAACCAGGTGTGGTGGTGCACGCTTGTAATCCCAGCTACTCAGAAGGCTAAGGCAGGAGGATTACTTGAGCTCAGGAGGCGGAAGCTGCAGGGAGCCGAGATTGTACCATTGCACTCCAGCCTGGGCCACAGAGTGAGACCCTGTCTCAAAATAATAATAATAATAATAATAATAATAATAATAAAGTTAAGTATTATAAGTGGGCTGGGGGTGTGGGATCTTGCCTCAAAGAGTAGGCAGGAGGATGAACACGTGAGCGGTGACAGACCCGCATGTTCGAGGATGCGGAATGGCTAGAAGTCTCAGAACTGGAGAAGGTGTGCAGGCAGACTTTCAGGAGGGGTGGCACATGGGCTGGCTTAAAAGATGAGAGTTTAGAGTGCACGGATTGGGGAGGAGCCACAGAGTCTCCAAAACAGCACAGCCGGATGGTGGGGGAGTGGGTCAGCCGTTAAGGGGGAGAAATGGCGAAGAACGCACACAAGCCCTCGGAGGAGGCCTCAGCAGTAAGTGGTTTTACTGGCTCCGGGATATAAAGATGTTCAGGCCCAGCAGGAAGTTCCCAAATGTCTGTTGTGTGCCCACGGTTCCCAGTGCTGCCTGTATAGTCCCAAACAGAGCTGCTGTCCCCAAGAAGCCTGTGTTCTAGGTGGGGTAGGGGGAACAGTTAATAAATACATGAGTGAATCGAGTTAGTCGAGTGGTGTCGATGTAATGCGTGCTCTGGAGGAAAAGAAAGAAAAGCCAGGGAGTCAGGCATGTCCGGCCTGGGAGAGGCTGACATGTTTTCATGGTGGCCGAGGTAGAGACCTAAAGGAATGGTGGGAGGGAGCTGTGTGGCTGAGCAGAGACAGCTAGTGCAAAGGCCCTGTGGCAGAAGCAGGCTTAGTATGTTCAAGGAACAGCAAAGAGGCCAGCGTGGCTGCAGCTGAGGATGGAAGTGGGAACTGTAGGAGCTGAGATCATAGAGGCCAGGAGGCCTTATCGAGTCCTTGGGGCTCTTGCGAGGACTATAGTTTTTACTCCAGGGGAGCTGGGAGGTATCGGAGAGTTTTGAGCAGGGGCAGCCTGGTCTGGCTAATCCTTGGAAGACTCACAAGCCTGCTGAGTGGGGACTGGTCATTAGAGGCAAGGGCAGAAGCAGAGAAACTGGTCAGTGGCCTGTTGCATCAATCCAGGGGAGCGGCTGGCTGGGACAGGGTGATGGTTGGGGTCAATACAGACGTGGTCAGGAGGTGGGTGGAGAGACCTGGAAGATTCTTTGCAACACTGCCACTTGCCCTGGGAGGAGACTCACATTGCAATTTCTTCTCTCTAGGCTAGCTTGTCACTTACTGCAAGGGTTTCCCTCAGGGAGCCTCCTGCTGCTGGGCACCATGACAGTGAGGGGGGCTGTGCTGGCCCCAGATCCAGCATCGCCCACGACCGCAGCAGCCTCGCCCAGCGTCTCCGTGATCCCCGAGGGCAGCCCCACTGCCATGGAGCAGCCTGTGTTCCTGATGACAACTGCCGCTCAGGCCATCTCTGGCTTCTTCGTGTGGACGGCCCTGCTCATCACATGCCACCAGGTACCCAAGCCTGGCAGGGGGCCTCTAGAAGGGTCCAAAAGGTTCCTGGCCCAACAGAGTGTGAGTTAGGCTAGGCCAGGCTGTGCTGCAGTAGTAGGTAAGCCCTGTGTTATCAGAGGCTTCCCTTGATAGAAGTCTACTTGTTTTTTGTTGTTTGTTTTTTGTTTTGAGGCAGAGTCTCACTCTGTCACCCAGGCTGGAGTGCAGTGGTGCAATCTTTGCTCACTGCAACCTCTGCCTCCTGGCTTGGAACAATTCTCCTGCCTCAGCCTCCCAAGTAGCTGAGACTACAGGCATGCGCCAAGAAGTCGCCTTCTTGCCCACGTCCCAGGGCCCAGTATGCAGCACAGGTTCCGACGTGTGACTCTGGCATCAAGCGTCGCCCATCTGACAGCTGGCAGCAGGGAGTGTGTGAAGGCACTCTGGATATTTAACCACCTCCATCCAGAGGCGACACTCGTCACTGTTCACCTTCCATTGGCTGGAACTAGTCTCGTGTCGAACCTAAGTGACAGAGAGCCTAGAACCGCAGGAGCACAGGGACAGGGGCCGCTTTGCAGATGAGAAAATGGAGAGCCAGAAGGGGAGGGGAAGAGGAACTAGCCCAGTCACTTGGAAGTTGGTGGCAGACTGGGATAGAAGTCAAGTCTCCTGTCTGCCTGTACTCGTGGCCCCAGAGGAGGCTGATGTGGGCGGGGACTGGCCTTGGCAGCCCGCAGAGGTTTGAGGGTGGTCCAGTGGAGAGGGGCAGGGCGAGTCCGCTCGTGTTCCCCAGTCAACCCCTTGCCAGATGCCCTGCGTCCCCATCCCTTTTAGAACCCATTTGTGTCCAAGGCTTTTGGCCCATAGCAGATGGAGAATATTTTGTTCTTTTCCTCCCCAGCCCAGGTCTCAGCTGGGCCAAGTGTGATGTCATGAGAGCTGGGACGAGACACCCAGGGGCTGCCGGGACTGAGGACCGTGGTAGAGCAGCTCTTGGCATTTGTGTGTAGCTTTTACTTTTTTCCTCTGCTTCCTAAAAGTAGCATTCATTCTTCTAACTTCCTGGTGAGGTAGGCAGTGCTGCCTGTTTACCAGATGGGAGGAGGAGGCACAGCCTGAGGACATCCCTGCAGCCACTCAGCCAGGAAGTGTGTCCACCTGCCATAGAGTGAGGGCCCGGTCTGTCTTGCCATAAGTTAAGGGACGGGGCAGGGCTGCAACCCAGATGGCAGTGATTTAGCTCAGTGCTGCCACAGTCACAGCTGGAGTGAGGCAGAGGGAAAGGGCACACACTGATGGCCCAGAGCTGCCTGTGCGTGAGGTCCCCTGGGGAGCTTGTGGATACTGGATTTCCATCCTCGTCCCTGGCCCTCCTGTGGTCTGGGGTGTGGGCTCACCGCCACCTGCACCTGCAAGACCGTCCCGCGAGCACTGCTGCATGCACTCCACGAGCCTTGTGCACACCCACTGGTCTGAGTCTCACAATGGCCTTGGGAGGCAAGTCTTGTCATCCCCTTTTTGCAGAGCAGGGCTCTGAGGCTTGGGTAGGTCCCGTGCATCAGGTCACAGGGTGGCAGAGCTGGAAGCCCACCTGTCCTCCTGTTCCTGCGGACAGGAGGGTCCCCTGCTGACCCCGCACCTCTGCCCCCAGATCTACATGCACCTGCGCTGCTACAGCTGCCCCAACGAGCAGCGCTACATTGTACGCATCCTCTTCATCGTGCCCATCTACGCCTTTGACTCCTGGCTCAGCCTCCTCTTCTTCACCAACGACCAATACTACGTGTACTTCGGCACCGTCCGCGACTGCTACGAGGGTGAGGATGGGGGTGGAGTGGGGAGGGCCGGCTGGGGGCCGGGAGGCTGGGAGCCCCTCTCCCCACATTCCTCCCCGAGGGGCCTCACGAGGACTGTCTTGACACATCCCTGGCTTCTTTACCTGCTACAGGGTTTCTGTCCCAAATTGACAGGTAACAGCACATGCAGCCACAGTCTCACCTCACAGGTGCCGGAAGCAGGGACCCTCCACCTGGGTCTCGTTTCTCAATGCCGGCATCTCAGGCAGGGTGGAGGCAGTAAGCAAGTGGTCTGTTTGTAGAGACCCCAGGTGGCCCCAGGTGCAGTTGGGTAGGGAGCAATCCAGGGATCCCTGGCATGTCAGTGGCAGGGCTGGGCATCTGTCCCCATGGGTCTTAATTCTGAGGGCTTTGTCCCATGAGTGGGTGCCCTACTGCGCCACCCAGGAAGAAGACTCAATTCCTTTCGGGGACTTGGTTCTGGATGTGGAGTGGAGACATCACCTGCTCCCGTCCTGAGCTCTGACCACAGGCCAGGAGCTGGAAAGAGGAAAAGCCAGCCTCACCCCTGCTGCCCTGAGGGAGTCTGTGGCCCCTAAACAGTCACCACAAGGAGACCAGGATGCTGCTGTCACGGGAGCTGGCCTCTGACCTGTCTTGGGCAGGTCCCAGGCATTCCTCCTCCATCAGAGGCCAGCGATGCCCAGGTCTGCCCTGGACAGGCCAGCAGGAATGGAGAGGAGGGGTTCCTCAATTCAAGACCCCTACACTGGGCCGGGTGCAGTGGCTCACACCTGTAATCCATTACTTTGGGAGGCCGAGGCGGGCAGATCACCTGAGGTTGGGAGTTTGAGACCAGCCTGACTAACATGGAGAAACCCCGTCTCTACTAAAAATGCAAAATTATCCGGGCATGGTGGTGCACGCCTGTAATTCCAGCTACTCGGGAGGCTGAGGCAGGAGAATTGCTGGAACCCAGGAGTCTGAAGTTGTGGTGAGCCGAGACTGTGCCATTTCATTCCAGCCTGGGCAACAAGAGCAAAACTCCATCTCAAAAAAAAAAAAAAAAAAAAAAAGACTACTACATTGATACCCATGCCATTCTCGGAGTGTGAGGTTTCCTGTCTCCTACCCACACCTGTGCTGCTGGTTTTAGATAAAATGACTGGATGTGGTTTTCCTCATCTCAGGCTGAGCAGCTCTGGCCGTGCCCGGAAGTTGTCTGTTTCCCTGACCTGGGAGGTGCTGCCCCAGGCCTGTACTCTGTGGATACTGGGGTGAGGCATGCTCATCCCCCAAGCGCTGGAGTCTCTCTTCTTGTCTACGTGGAACCTTGTGTATCCCTGAGAACTCATAGGGCACAGGAGATGCCTTTAGGTTTGGCAAGAAAGTGAAGTTGCTGAACAGGAGGATATTGCACCCCAGGCTGTCATGTTTCTGCCTGCCCATCCCCAACTGCGGCCACATCAGGCAGGTGCTTCCCAGCCTCAAGGGCTTGATGTGTGCCATGTCCCTGGCCTGCGAAGCTCTTCTGCTCTGCGTGGGGTCCCTCCTTTCCATCCGTCTGTTCCCCGCCACTCACTCCCAGCAACTCAGTAACTTCCCATGTTCCCTCCTCGCAGGCTGGCGTTCTGTCCTGTCCTTGCAGGTGAGAATACTGAGGCCAGCTGGGGACCTGCTCAGGGCTTAACTGGGGCTCTCGTGTCTGATGTTCCTGGAAGCAGCCAAGTCTCCAGGGAAACCTCTGGGTCCCTGGGGCACCATAAAGGCTGGAATTGGCGGAGGGTGGGGCTGAGAATCCTCTTCCATTCAGCTGCCAGCCTCGCATGGGTACCCAGGGGCAGCCTCTGTCCACCTGTTCCTTCAGAAGCACAAAGCTGTTCCCCGCCAAGGCGGCCTCTCCTGTGTGGTCGGGGGACAAGTGTGGGCTCTCTTCTCGGCAGGACCCCGAAGATGGGCACATGGCAGAAGGCGGGGCACACAGCCAGGGGAGCCTCCGCTTCACCCTCACTCCGTGCCCCAGAGGCGGCAGCAGATGGCTGGCGGGCACCCCTCGCTCCAGAAGCCTCTTTGTTCAGGCCCCGCCTGCCCTGACCTGCCTCCCAGCCCAGGGAGAGGTCCTCCAGGAAGTCGGCTGCCCTGTGAAGCACATCTCCTAGCAACGCGATTATCCCTTTGGCCTGGCCTCTCCCAGGGAGTTTACAAACAGCACAGCAGCTGCGGTGAAGTTCAGGCTACCCCCGAGTTCACCAGCTTTTTTTTTTTTTTTTTTTTTTGAGACCGTTGCCAGGCTGGAGTGCCGTGGTACGATCTCAGCTCACTGCAACCTCCACCTCCGAGGTTCAAGTGATTCTCCTGCCTCAGCCTCCCAAGTGGCTGGGACTACAGGCGTGCACTACCACACCCAGCTAATTTTTGTATTTTTAGTAGAGACGGCGTTTCACCATGTTGGCCAGGATGGTGTCACTCTCTTGACCTCGTGATCTGCCCACCTCGGCCTCCCAAAGTCGTGGGGATTATAGATGTGAGCCACCATGCCTGGCCGAGTTCACCAGCTTTCAGCATCAGAGGCAGTGGGGCCTGCTCCTCGCCTTGTCCCTGCACCACTGCTCTGGGTCCTAGCCCCTCTCTTGCAGCTGCCTCTGTAGAGTCAGTGATGGGGCAGTCCTTTAAAATTCAAAGAGGTCCCCCCATGTATTCCCCCTCCCACCCTTCCTTCTAAGTGCCCAAGAGGGGCCAGGAGGACCCGGGAGGAGCGGGATTCGCCTGGGCTAGAGAACTCTGCAGGTCCAGCCAGCCTCTCCTGAGGGCCCACTCAGAGCTGGGCACTGCAGTCATTTGCTTTCTTTCTTTCTTCTTTTTTTTGTTTTTTTTGAGATGGAGTCTCGCTCTGTCACCCAGGCTGGAGTGCAGTGATGCGATCTTGGCTCACTGCAACCTCCGCCTCCCGGGTTCAAGCTATTCTCCTGCCTCAGCATCCCAAGTAGTTGGGACTACAGGCGCACGCCGCCACACCCGGCTAATTTTATTTTTGTATTTTAATAGAAACAGGGTTTCACCGTGTTGCCCAGGCTGGTCTCAAACTCCTGAGCTCAGGCAATCTGCCCACCACCTCGGCCTCCCAAACTGCTGGGATTACAGGTGTAAGCCAGCAAGCCCGGCCTTGCTTTTTTTCTTTTTCTTTTTTTTTTTTTTTTGAGACGGAGTCTTACTCTGTCGCCCAGGCTAGAGTGCAGTGGCACGATCTCGGCTCACTGCAAGCTCCGCCTCCCGGGTTTACGCCATTCTCCTGCCTCAGCCTCCCGAGTAGCTGGGACTACAGGTGCCCGCCACCACGCCCGACTAAGTTTTTGTATTTTTTAATAGAGACAGGATTTCCACCATGTTTGTCAGGATGGTCTCGATCTCCTGACCTCGTGATCCACCCGCCTCGGCCTCCCAAAGTGCTTGGATTACAGGCATGAGCCACTGCACCCAGCCACTTTTTTTCTTTGTTAACAAAATTCTGCTTTTAAAAAACACTGAAAAAATTTACGTTTATTTATTTTTTTTTTTTAGACGGAGTCTCGCTCTGTCGCCCGGGCTGGAGTGCAGTGGCCGGATCTCAGCTCACTGCAAGCTCCGCCTCCCGGGCCTACGCCATTCTCCTGCCTCAGCCTCCCAAGTAACTGGGACTACAGGCGCCCGCCATCTCGCCCGGCTAGTTTTTTGTATTTTTTAGTAGAGACGGGGTTTCACCGTGTTCGCCAGGATGGTCTCGATCTTCTGACCTCGTGATCCACCCGTCTCGGCCTCCCAAAGTGCTGGGATTACAGGCTTGAGCCACCGCGCCCGGCCAAAATTTACGTTTATTAAAGTAATATAGGCATATGGTTGAAACACAAAACTCCTCTAACTCCTCACTCGGCAGTTCACTGTACTTTCAACTCTTTCAGCTGTTTTCTTCCTAGAATGACCTAAAAATATGCTTATACTGGTTGTTGTTGTTTTTCAGTTTTATATACGTGGTGACTTCCTATTGTGGAAGGGCTTTGTTTGAGAGACAGGTCTTGTTCTGACACACACAGGTGTGTGCCGCCACCATGCTCCAGTAATTTTTCTTTTTCTTTTTTTTGTAGAGATGAGGTCTCACTGTGTTGCCTAGGGTGGTCTCAAACTCCTAGGCTCAAATGATTCTTCTGCCTTGGCCTCCCAGAGTGCCGGGATTATAGGCATGAGCCACCACATCCTATCCATTTCCTTTTCCTGTGTAACTTTTTGTTTTTTGCTTCAGTGACTACTTGCCTTCTTTTAGTTTGCTCAGTTTTATACATACCTATCATTAGTTTATTCCCAAATACTTCAATTGAATTTAAAAACAAAACATAACAAAAACCAAACCAGCCCTGCTCTCAGTAAAGCCAGGCCAATCCAGGAATCCGTGAGCTCTGCCATTTTCCCCATGGCGTTTCTCCTGGAACCGTCTCCCTGTGGTGCAGTCAGGAATGCCTGCTTTCCAGGCTCCCGCTGCTCAGCTGTTGCCCTGGCTCTTTCATTCACCATCAGCCTGGAAACTGCTTCTCCTGTGCTGAGTCACCTGTTCCGTGGAGGCTGTTTCCTCCTTGTTCATGGTTTGCTCTCTCTGCCTGGTTGGAGCACATCTTCCAGCAGCTTCCTGAGAAAGAGAATGCATGGGAGGTCTATTTTGTAGAATCCAAAAATATCTTTAGTATATTGTTCTATTTGACTGGTATTCAAGGGAAATACAATCCTAAGTTGGAAATCTTTCTCCCTTTGAATTTCGAAGGCATGTCTTCACTGTCTTAGATTCTGATGTAATTTCTGGAAAGTCTGCTGTATTCGATCCCTAGTGCCTGTGTGTGTGTGTGACCTGCTTCACTCTTTTTTTTTTTTTTTTTTTTTTTGGCTTTTTTTCCCCCTCTCCTCTTTGTATTTAGGATCTTGTCTTAATCCCCAGAGTCCTGAAATCTCACAGGAGGTGGGATAGTCATTGTGCTCAGCAACCTGGCGGGCCCTTCCAGCGTGCATGCTCCTGCCTTAAGGTTCTGGGAAGTCTTTCTGTATGTTTCTTTGATCATTTCTTCCCCTCCACTTTCTTCCAATCTCCCTTTCTGGAATTCCTGTTAGTAGGACCTCATGCCTCTGGATTGAGCCTCAAATTTTCTTTCTTTTTTTTTTTTTGAGACGGAGTCTCACTCTGTCGCCCAGGCTGGAGTGCAGTGGCCGGATCTCAGCTCACTGCAAGCTCCGCCTCCCGGGTTTACACCATTCTCCTGCCTCAGCCTCCCGAGGAGCTGGGACTACAGGCGCCCGCCACCTCGCCCGGCTAGTTTTTTGTATTTTTTAGTAGAGACGGGGTTTCACCGTGTTAGCCAGGATGGTCTCGATCTCCTGACCTCGTGATCCGCCCGCCTCGGCCTCCCAAAGTGCTGGGATTACAGGCTTGAGCCACCGCGCCCGGCCGAGTCTCAAATTTTCTTTATAATTTTCTGGCTCTTTTTTGGTACTGTTTTCCAGGAATTTTGTTTTGTTTTGTTTTCTGTTTTCTTTTTTTTTTTTTTTTTAATCTTACCTTTGAGCTTTTCTATTGAATGTTTTATTTCCTTTATCATGTTTTAAAATGTCAGTAGCTCTCTCCGTTCTTGTTCTTTATGATGCCTTGTTCTTGATACGGGAGAAAGTATTGTTCTTTGGTCGCTGGGGATGTTCATTGCAGTTTTCTTCTGTTCCCTACATTGTCTCTATCTCTTGAGTTCCTTTCATCTATTTGTTCGCTTTGGTCTTTGACCTTCTTGTTAGAAGCGCTCCTCAAATATTAGTGTCCTTGGCTATTTTTTATATTTAAGAACGGGGCTGAAAATACCAGCAACTCAGGAGGCCGAGGCAGGAGAATGGCGGGAGCCCAG
The DNA here is from genome assembly GCF_003255815.1 of Theropithecus gelada. NCBI lineage: Eukaryota > Metazoa > Chordata > Mammalia > Primates > Cercopithecidae > Theropithecus > Theropithecus gelada. The sequence goes on from NC_037678.1 coordinate 12,310,528, forward strand.
GAGTTTGAGGCTGCACTGAGCCATGATCGTGCCACTGCACTCAAGCCTGGCAACAGAGCAAGACCTTTCTCTCCCTGCTCCAGAAAAAAAAGAAAATTGCTGGGTCTCCTGATTGGGTGATGGAGTGTGGGGTGTTTCCGTGGCTATTTGTATGCAGCATGGGGGCAGGTACCAAATGAAGGCTTTTTAAATTCTGGGACCTCTTTCTATAAAGAGTAGTTTCTCATCTCCTGCCTCAAAACAGGCTGAGTGACTGGTGCAGAGTGGCAGAGACCTGAGAGGACCTCTTGCCCTTCATATTCAGGCTTAGTCTTTGGATTTTCTCCAAGTCGTCCCATTACAGCCCTCAGCTGGACCGTGTTCTGAGGATGGAGCTGTCTCAGCCTTTGTTGAAACTTATAATCCAGTGGTTCCACGTGGAGACTTAACCAGCTTCTGCATCTGTATCCTCACCCACAGCCTCCAGAGCTGCCTGGCATGTGCAGTGCTGAGGTTTCCTAGGGCTCTGGCTCCATCCCCACCCCGCTAACCGTCCGCCACTCGGTGACCATGTAGCGGTGAGCATGTGGCATTCAGAGCTTTGTTGATGTCAGTTGGCTGTTGCCATTCCCCTTGTCCTTGAAGGTTTGCTCCCCACGCCACCTTCATTCCTTCTCATTTCAGTGGCGTTAGGAGGGCGAGGAGGGGGATAATGGAGATAAGTGTATGTTTAGCCTGTGAACTTGTGACTGGTGCTTCCTGTTCTCAGAGAGAGGGCTGAGTCTTGGAAGAGAGCTTGGTGCCACGTACCGTCTGCGAGGGCTGGAATTCATAGCACTGGCATGTGTCACCAGAGGTTGTACAGTGGCAGGCAGATGGGGGCAGGGTGGGAACCACCCCCCATGTGCGTTTAGTGTTTGATTGTGGGGTTGGGGGTGGGCCGTAAAGACAGCTCTGAGGCAGCGCTGGGGAGTTCTGTGATCAGGGGCACGGGGCCTTGGGGTTCAGAGGCAGGAGACAGTGTCCGTATGTCGCTTTATGCGGTTGCTGTTTGTTAAGAATGTTTGCGTGTATGGCCGGGCGCGGTGGCTCAAGCCTGTAATCCCAGCACTTTGGGAGGCCAAGACGGGCGGATCACAAGGTCAGGAGATCGAGACCATCCTGGCTAACACGGCGAAACCCCGTCTCTACTAAAAACACAAAAAATTAGCCGGGCGAGGTGGCGGCGCCTGTGGTCCCAGCTACTCGGGAGGCTGAGGCAGGAGAATAGCGGGAACCCGGGAGGCAGAGCTTGCAGTGAGCTGAGATCTGGCCACTGCACTCCAGCCTGGGCGACAGAGCGAGACTCCGTCTCAAAAAAAAAAAAAAAAAAAGAATGTTTGCGTGGCATTTCACAGTTTTCCCACGTGTTTTTCATCACTGTTAGCTCATTCTCACCTCCCAAGTACCTGGCAGAGTATATATATTATCATCCCCATTTTACAAATGTGAAAAAATTTCGAATAGTCTCTGAATCTTGTCCAGAGTGACCCAGATCGTAATGGCCAAAGGCCAGACTCGCACCTGGATCTCTGAATCCTGGGGCTCTTTGCCAGCGTGGTGAAGGAGAGGACAGGACAAGTTTCTCCCCTGGAAAAGTGTGAACTCCTGTTAGGGAAAGAGATTTGAATGCATGAAAGCAACAGAGAATGATGCTTCATTCACTGTCCAACTGGGGTGAGCACAGCCAAGGGCCACACGAGGGCCACAGGCCAGTTTGCTGCCAGAAGGACTCCCTGGCTGGCCGTGGCACGGGCTGGCTGGGGCTCTTACAGATAGAGCCAAGGATTATGAGACCCCAGTAGTGGCCGGGCATGGTGACTCAAGCCTGTAATCCCAGCACTTTGGGAGGCCGAGGCGGGTGGATCATGAGGTCAAGAGATTGAGACCATCCTGGCCAACATGGTAAAACCCCATCTCTACTAAAAATACAAAAATTAGCTGGGCATGGTGGTGCGCACCTGTAGTCCCAGCTACTCAGGAGGCTGAGGCAGGAGAATCACTTGAACCCAGAAGACAGAGGTTGCAGTGAGCCGAGATCGCACCACTGCTCTCCAACCTGGCGACAGTGAGAGACTGTCTCAAAAAAAAACAAAGAAAAGAAAAGAAAAAAAAAAGAACTCGATAGATCCGAGTGCAGAAAGACATTCAAAAGAAGCCGGTAGAAGAGAAGTCAGAAACAGCATTCGGGGCGCTGAGAAGCAGGAATAAGCAGGATCAGCAGAGGACAAAAAAGCCACGAGGGGGCCAGGTGCGGTGGCTCACACCTGTAATCCCAGCACTTTGGGAGGCCAAGGCAGGTGAATCACCTGAGGTCGGGAGTTCGAGCCCAGCCTGGCCAACATGGAGAAACCCTGTCTCTACTAAAAATACAAAATCAGCCCGGCGTGGTGGCACATGCCTGTAATCCCAGCTACTCGGGAGGCTGAGGTAGGAGAATTGCTTGAACCCAGGAGGTGGAGGTTGTGGTGAGCTGAGATTGTGCCATTACACTCCAGCCTGGGCAACAAGAGCAAAACTCTGTCTCAAAAAAAAAAAAACCAATAGGGAGGAGAAGAGGAGCCATTTGGCACAACTTGAAGTCTGGGGTCACTTGTACCATGCAGACCCCTGCCCCCTTGGTTGCAACACACTGTGCCCATTCTTGTCCAGGATGATCACCCATCACTGAAAAGGGGCAGAAGAACATTCTAAGGCCCCTATTTTCTTTTTTTTGAGATGGAGTCTCGCTCTGTCGCCCAGGCTGGAGTGCCGTGGCGTGGTCTCAGCTCACTGCAAGCTCCACCTCCCGGGTTCACGCCATTCTCCTGCCTCAGCCTCCCAAGTAGCTGGGACTACAGGCGCCTGCCACCATGCCCGGCTAATTTTTTGTATTTTTAGTAGAGACGGGGTTTCACTGAGTTAGCCAGGATGGTCTCGATCTCCAGTTATCTGAAATACAGAATGTCCCAGTCTTTCCAAGTAATCAGAGTGTTTCTCTGCAGCAGAGGGCTGGGCCATGAGGCCAGCTTTAGGCGCTGAAGGTGTGCACAGGAGATGAGCTTAGAATGGCCCAGTGTGCCCAGGGCCATTGAGGTTCTGCACACAGTGTGTGGCACACAGTAGGCGCACAGCGAGTGTGTATTGAAGTTATAGTGAGTTATATGAGTGTGTCTGCCTCCTGACCCTGGGAGCTGCACGCAGAAACGTGGGAGGGCAAGTATGAGTCTTTTCTCAAAGCCCAGGGGCTCTTGGGGCAAGTGTCTTAGGTGCTCCGTGCCTGAATTTCCTTATCTGTAAGTGGGGATAACTCCATCCTTGTGGGGGAATGGGGTGGCGGTTGTTGGAGGGGTGTGTGAACATGTAAAGCCTTACAACTGCTGGATTCTGTAGCAGTTACTAGGTCATGGGCCAGCTGAGAGGCTGGGTCAGGAGTAGTCTCTTGGACTACAGCTTCCTACCCAGACTCAAGGAGCTGCCGATAGGAAAGAAGCCCATTCAAAAGAAGCCAGTAGAGGAGAGGTCAGAAGCAGCATTTGGGGTGGCGAGAAACAGGAATAAACAGGATCCGCAAGGGACAGGAAAGTCACGAGGGAGAAGCCTGGAGCCTCGGGTTTGGAAGGGACCCCTTTACAAAGTCTGCTGAGGGGTTGCCCAGCCTGATTGCTTCTGTTGGCAGCAAGCTCACGACTTCCATCTCTGGACTCTGCCCGTTAGAAATGGTTTCTTACAGGCCCGGCGCAGTGACTCATGCCCTTAATCCCAGCACTTTGGGAGGCTGAGACCAGCAGATCACTTGAGCCCAGGGGTTCAAGACCAGCCTGGACAACATGGTGAAACCCTGTCTCTACAAAAAAAACAAAAAGCAAAAATTAGCCAGGCATGGTGGCACATACCTATAGTCCCAGCTACTCAGGAGGCTGAGGTGGGAGGATCGATTGAGCTTGGGAGGTCAAGGCTACAGCGAGCCATGATCGCATCTGTGCACTCCAGCCTGGGCAACAGACTGAGACCCTGCATCAAAGGAAAAAAAAAAAAAAAAAAAGGAAATAGTTTTTTATATTGAGTATATTGAGCTGCAGTCCTGGGATCTGCCCCTGGGAGTCCCATCTGACCCTGGGAACAAGGTGCTTGTCACGTCTATTAAGAGAGTGACCCCTGATGTCTTCTCATCCCCAGCACAGTCCTTGTTTTGTGTTCATCCTGGTCCTTCTCTCCTGATAGTGTACATTTGTCTGTAGTTTAAGATTTGGTGTCTAGAGTGGGGCAGAAAGTTCCAGGAGGGGGCTTGGGGGTGGGGGATGGACAGCCTACTCTCTTTCCAATGCTGGAGGAGTTCCTCCCAGATGCTGGCCCCAAGGCCATCAACTCTTCAGTCTCCAAAGACAAAAACCCTCCAGAGAAGCCACAGCCTGATTGTCCAGGCCAGGAGAGAGGCTGTCTGGTCCCTCATGCTGGTTGCTGCCCTCTGGACTTGGCCTGAGGGCTCCTTGATCATTTAGGAGTCCCCAGGGCTTCGCACAGAGCCTGGCACACCAGCTGTGGTGGATATTTAGGGAGGTGTAGAGTCATTGTGTGTCTCCGAGGCCTCTTCTGGGGTCTGGTACTGGAGCCATGGTGGGAAGGGCGGTGGGCAGTGAGCTTCCCGGCCAAGCACCCTCCCTCCAGCCCCGCCTCAGCTTCTCCGCTCTTCTTACATCCAGGGCACACATCTTTGTGTTTGTTTCCAGGGGATGTGTTGAGTTTTCCATTTAAATACTTTTGCTGGGATGTTGGAGGTGGTGTTTCACATGGTTCTGTACTTTCCAGGAGGGAAACTGATGTGTCTAGTTGGTCAGTGGGGCCGGGCTTGGGCCGGTTGTGTCACGTCTAAGGAGATTCTGTCTCATCTTCTCCAAGAATTAGGGAGTCAATTATCGACTCACTAATGATTCTTTAAAGGGAGCTGTCAGTAAATTGGTATTTTATAGACTGGCTGGCCCCAGAGCACCTCCAAAAGGTCAAGAATCTTGAACTGAGAGAGACGATGACATTTGACAATTCTGATCAGTTGTATGCAGAGCCGGTTACGGATGGACCCCGGCCACGTCATTCAAAAGTGTGCTGACTGCTAACGTGTGTTTTGATGCAGGAAAGGACATGAGCCCAGGTGCCAGGCCTTTCTCAGGAGAGGACTGCAGGGATGGGCTCGCCCGGGAGGGAGCTTCCAGATAGTGGGGGCTCATGGGCCTGGGACCCCTGTGGCTTCCCTGGAGGGTTTTGTTATTAGAGACTGGAAAGCTGATGATCTTGGAGCCAGCCTCTGAGAGAAGCTCCTCCAGTGTTGGAATAAGAGTGGGGTGTCCCCTCCTGCCCTGCCTGAGCCTGTTGTCATGGCAGGCTCCCCTGGGGAGATGGCCCATGTACGTCTGTCCGTTCCTTCCTTCAGTGTTGATTGCGTTTGTAGCTGCCAGGCCCTCCAGTAGTCTTTGGAGGTAGGACTGCATTCTACCTGCAAGGAGTTTACGGTCTGGAAAAAGCAGTAGGCAACACACCGTGGACTCTTGCCTGTGCGCTCAGCTCATCTAAGGCTCTGCACGTTCACAGCCCCTCACCCCACCAAGGAAGGAGTTATCCCGCTTACAGATGAGGAAATTCAGGCACGGAGCGCTTAAGACACTTGCCTAAGGCCACACAGCTCCTAAGGGGTGGGACCACAGTCCACACCAAGACAGGCTGGCTCCAGGGCCCATGGCTCTTTACCTTACTTGATGCTGCTTTTGTGCCAGAAGGATCAGGCAGAGCCCAGAGAGGGGTGGTAGTGAAGTCAGCGGGCTGCAGGACAGAGCCGGCAGCATCTCAGCAGGGTCTGCCTCTGGGGTGAGCAGAGGGACTAGAATGTACCATTGCATGCAGGTGTGAGCGGTCACTGCACGACCCAGGAGCTTCAGTTGTGGTTTTATCTGTATTTCACTTACCATGGCTGTGCAGATACCTACTGCCAAAACACACAAGTGTAAAACAACCATCCAATTTCTTCACGGATGTTATAGGTCAAGAATTTGGACTGGGCGTGGGGGAGGTAGTTCGTCCCTGCTCCGTGACCTCTGGGCTTTGGCAGGAGAGTGTGAAGGCCGGGGCAGACCACCTGAAGGCTCGCTCCCTTGTGTGCCTGGCAGTTGATGCTGGCTGTCAGCTGAAGGCCTCGGTTCCCTCACATGAGCCTCTCTGTGCAGTGTCTCCAAAGGCTAGCTCATGCTTCCCCCCTGCATGGTGGTTGGGTGCAAGGACAGGCACTCAAGGAAGAGCCAGAGGAAAGAGGCCTTTTCTAACCCCTACATCAGATGTCATGAAACATCACTTTGGCTTTAGTCACTCAGGTCCACCAAATGCAAAGGGAGGGTACAGGACCCCACCTCTCAGAGGTGGAGTGTCAGCATCACGGGGTGTGGCAATCTTTAGAAAATGCAACCGTCGGCCGGGCACCGGCCGGGCACGGTGGCTCACACCTGTAATCCCAGCGCTTTGGGAGGCTGAGGTGGGCAGATCACCTGAGGTCGGAAGTTCGAGACCACCCTGGCCAACATGGTGAAACCCTGTCTCTACTAAAAATACAAAATTAGCTGCGTGTGGTGGCGCATGCCTGTAATCCCAGTTACTTGGGAGGCTGAGGCAGGAGAATCGCTTGAACCCTGGAGGTGGAGGTTGCAGTGAGCCAAGGTCGCGCCACTGCACTCCAGCCTGGGCAACAGAGCGAGACTCTGTCTCAAAAAAATAAAAAACAAAACCCAGACAAACAAAAAAGAAAATACAACTGTCATGATATAGCTGGACCCGGCTTAGAATGGACACTGTCATTGTGCTTGGCCTTGTGAGGTTTTGAACAGAGGTTACTGACAGGTTGATACCACATTTGGCTTAATGCCCACCCCTTTCCCTTCGCTCCGTAGTTCTTGCTAGTGAAGAGTCATCTGGAGATTGGTGGAGACTCGTCTGTCCTGAGACATCCTGAGCTGCCTCCAGCACAGGCAGGCAGTACACACGGCCCTCAGCCCTGTCCAGGGGCTCCTGGCCCTGCAGGCAGCACATAGACAGTAATGGTCGTGACAGCCAACACCCAGCACAGCGCGCCCCGGACACGCTTCTGAGCACTTTGGTGCTCACGCTTCACAGCCACCTGCCAAGTTGGTGCTCCTGTGATCCCCTTTGATAGATGAGGAAACTGAACCCAAAGAGGCTCACACACATCGCATACCTCTGCTGTATGTATGTGAAGGGCAAAGGGACAGTCACAACAAGGCGTAGTCAGTGCTGGGGGACAGACATATAGGGAGGAGCTTCAGTCATGGTTTTATCTGTATTCTACTTACCATGGCTGTGCAAATAATTACTACTAAAACACACTAGTGTAAAATAACCATCTGTTTCTTCATGGATATTATATGTGGATGTCACCTGGAGATGGGAGCGCTTAATGGGTTAGGGCAACCGTGAGTCGTGTGAAATGCCGCAAATATGTTCCTTTCCAAATTGCTGAAGGCCAACTTTGCCTAAAAAGCATCACCAGGGCTTTCCATGCCCCAGTTCAGTCAGTGAAACAGTTGTGGTGTGCCCCGTGTGTGCCACCAGTGGCGCCTGTGTCCTGAGGAAAGAGAGGAGGAGACAGTCATTATGACACAGGGTGGGAAGCGCTGGGAAGTGTCTGCAAATCAGGTTCCATGGGTAGGAGGGCACTCAATTCCACGATGGTCACCGGGGACTTGTCACACTGGGTGCTGTCCAGCGGGGGTTAATGGATCCTGAGAGCACAGCGGGAAGGGCTCTGGAGCCTCTGGGATCTGGGAGTGCAGAAGCACCGAAGGGTAGAGAACCTGCTCTGGGGAGAAGCGCAGCATTAGTGCTGCTCGGGAGTGGCAGGAGCATGGGCAGGGACCAGGTCACCCATTGAAAGACCAAGTGCCAAGCTGGGCAGCACCAGGGAGCCTTAAAGGACTTTATGCTGCAGGGGCTGGCGGGATGGGATGAGAAGGAGCCCTCTGGCTGCAGGGCCACTGTGGCTCCCTCGACCTGTTCCCCTCACCCTGTTCTGCCCCTCCCCTTGGCTTTGTGCCTTTGCTGGATGCCCATCCTCATTCCCATGTCCTCGCTCTGGCTCTTCCTCTTGCGTTCGTTCCTTTTGGGTACCCTCTGCTGCACCCCTCTTCCTCTTCTCCATGCTCTCCTCCATCCTGGTATATCCATTTGCCTCTAGCACCCTGCAGGCAGCAGCCTTCATTTTGCTGACCCAGCAGAAACCCGCTGACCAGGAGACCCGTTACAGCGTGTTGCTGTATTTATAGCATCCACATTTACAGCAGACGTGCTGTGCCATCACGCCCTGTGGCAAATTTTGGGTCTTTGTGGAGATGTTGAGCCGAGTCCCAATTTAGAATGAGCAGCCTAAGCTTCCCGAGGTTTCTGCACTGTGTTCTGTGCTGCTTGTGTGCTTTGTTGTAGCTCATAGTGCTGTGTGTATTCCGGATACCGCTACAGGTTGTTGACTGGATGAAGGTTCTGCGCTCTCATTCCTGCTTGCAGTTTCTCCCAAGATTTTCATAGAGACTGTTTTGTTGTTATCTTATAAAATTGTGATCTGTAACACACAAGTATGTAAGACAAATATTTACTTATAAATACATTAGAGATGAGGTCTCGCTATGTTGCCCAGGCTGGAGTGCAGTGGCCATTCAGAGGTGCGATCCCACTCTGGAGTTGCACTTGCTCTGTTTCCAGCCTGGGCTGGTTCACCCCTCCTTAGGCAACTTGGTGATCCCCCACTCCCAGGAGATCACCATACTACTACCAGTCTCGGTGCAGACACCAGATCAACATAGCACACTACAGCCCAGAACGCCCAGACTCAAGCCGTCCTCCTGCCTCAGCAGTAGCTGGGACCACAGGCACGTGCCACTGCGCCTGGAAAAACTAATAAAGCCAATACCACTTCCCCCCAGGGTCAACACTGCCAGCCCTCCCAAACCTCCTGAGTGCCCACCCTTATCTCAGCCTTCTCCGGCCTCCCCACATAACCCTGAACTCACGGCAGTCCCTTCTTTGCTTCCCTTTGTAGTATTACGCCAGTGTAGGGGTGCATCCCTGGGTAAGATAATTTAGGTGTGCTGGGATTTGAACTTAGGAGCGGTAGGTCAGCTGTGTGCGTTCTTGACAGGCTCCTTTTGCACAACCTTATGTCCCCCAGGCTCCTCCCTGTTGCCACGCATGGCTGTGGCTCTTTCACCTCCATTGCCGTTTAGAATCCCAGCATCTGTGGACCCATTCTGCTGATTTGACTGGTTTCCCCTGGACACTGTTTTCGCAGCCTTGGTCATCTATAATTTCCTGAGCCTGTGCTATGAGTACCTAGGAGGAGAAAGTTCCATCATGTCGGAGATCAGAGGAAAACCCATTGAGTGAGTATGGAGTCTTCCTGGAGCCCTAAACCACCCCGTTTCCTGGGCCTTGTGTACCTGGAGCTGTCCTGGCACCAGCTGGACACAGACCATCTCTGCCCGTGACCTTGACCTGCTGTGCATCGCCACATTTCCTGAGCCATTCATTCTTCTTGGCGTTTAGGAGGGCCTCTGCGGCTCATTCTCTCTCTCTCTCTTCCTGTCTCAGTCTTCGTGCTTTCCTGTCTGTTTCTGCCTCCTGCAGTTTTTACATTCAGAGCTTTCCAAGTTGGTTTGTCACCTCAGGGCCAGTGCAGCCCTGTGTCCCTCCGCCTATGTCACATGCAGATGCCCTGCCATACCTCTCCCTGTGCTTGGCCTCGGGTTCAAAGTCTGCCCGGGATGTGTGCCCCAGCTCCTCTGGGTGGATGGGAGGGCGGCCTTCCCCACCCCACCGTTCCTAAGTCCTGGCTCTTCACTCACTGCTGCTGCCTCCCATGCTTGTCTCCTCCAGGTCCAGCTGTGTGTATGGCACCTGCTGCCTCTGGGGAAAGACTTACTCCATCGGGTTTCTGCGGTTCTGCAAGCAGGTGTGTGCCCCCAGCAGCTGCCTAGGTCAGGAGGAGCAGGGTGGGGACTGGGAAACCCTGCCCTGGGCTGCCCTGGGCCCCACCTGAAGAGGTTCCCTTTCCTATGAGGCCCCCCAGGCCCCCAGCACCCAGCCCCCGAAGCTGATAGGCGGGCACCACATTAGCAGGGTGTGCTTGGAGGGGCAGCGACCGGCATCCTGGGAGTGTCTGCTGCACTGTGGGCAAGAGCTGAGCCCAGACTCTTGCTCGTGTGACCAAGTCTTGGTGTGTGTGAGAATCAGAAGTGGTGCATGGGGATTCTAGAACCTCCATTTGAAAACTTCTCATCAGCTGCAGCTAGGGGGCAGGAGGGTTTTGGCATTAAAGACACACGCTAGAACAGGCCTGTGCCATCTCTCCCTGCATTTCCTGGTTGGCAGTCCAGCCGCTCTAGCTTCCTGGGCTGACCTCCGTGTGGTCTAGAGTAACCTGGGCGGAGGCAGTGTGGTGGGGTCACTCAGTGTGTGGGCCTGGGTGTCTGACCATCCAAGCCTGATTTCCAGCTTTTCTTCTGACTGTGTGACCTTGGATAATTGGCTCACCCTCTCTGAGCTTTAGTTTCCTCCACTGTAAAATGAGTGTAATGATACTCCTCTCGAGAGATGGTTGTGAGGATCAGATGAGGTCATGGATGTAGAGCTTTCAGCCCGGCGTGGCGGAGCCCACGGCCTCCTGTTCAGGGAGGCAGAGTCGGAGGGGATCACGCCCAGTCTTCATGACCTCGTCTCCTCTGGGGCTCTGTAGGGGCTCTGTCATGTCAGCCTCTCCAGCTTCACCAAGAGTAGTCACGAAAGGATACGAAACCCACAGCCAAGTCACTGTGGCTTGGGCAGGGAGGGCAGGGCCTGCTGCTCCCTTCTGTGCAGGGCCCAGGCCACAAGGCGGGCACACCCACAAAGCCTCTGCCTGGCCATGCCAAGTCTCCAGTTCTGCTTCCAGACCTTCCTTCCTTAGCATGTTCCTAAATTCAGAATCTCACCACCGGACCTGCAGGGAAAGAGTTAAAACTATCCTGGGTTCAGGGTGGGGCATTGAGAGCCATTGTTTACCAGTTGGTGCAGCCACCCAGGTTCCGGCCAGCTGTGACTCACCGCCTTGTTTGACGATTATATTGTCTACAAAGTTTTGATTTCATGATTGTTAGCTAGGGTGGCCTTGTTAGAAATGATTCCCCAGCCCTGTGGGCTCAGATGTTCTGCTCTTGTTCTTGGCCGTGGCAGGGAGAGATACAAGAAGTAAGAGAACAAAAGAGGCCTCTTCCTTTCTTTACCAAGGCGAGAGAGCACACCCCACAGCTTTGTCCTGGGGGCACAGAGACAGGCCTTTGACTCCTCAGGGCCAGCGCTCAATATCCAGGTCTTCTGGAGAGATTCCCTGCTTAAAGCAGAGATTCCCGATCACCACTCACTGCCCTAGCCCGCAGGAGAAGCTCTGGAATGGAGCCCTGGAACCTGACACGTGTCTAAAACTCCCTGGGGGGTTCTGATGTCCAGCCCAGCCTGGGAACTGCTGACTGGTCCAGGGTATGGTGAGGTGATGATTCTGGGGCCTACTGGCCTGGGCTCTGCTTCTGCTGCTTCAGCTTCTCTGTGCCTCAGTTTCCTCATCTGTACCATGAGGATAATGATAGCACCCACGTCAGGGGGCTGTCATGAGTACTAGGTGAACTGACCCAGGGAAGCACCAGCCTGCTGCCAGGCTCATAACTAGAATTCACTCATACTGCCGCTCTTCCCTTTTCCCAGGCTCATAACTAGAATTCACGCAAACTGCCGCTCTTCCCTTTTCCCCAGAAGGTGCCAGTCCCACTTCTTCTAGGCGGGATGACAGGGCCAGGGACATTCTTTGGGGCTTTCTGAGGGTGAGACTACACGTCTGCCCCATCACACACGCCTCTCCGTATGGCAGCCCCATGGTGCGGGCTGCCTGGGGCTCCCCTGCAAGCCTGGCTCAGATCCCCGGTTGGGGCAGGAGCTGCAGGTTCCACAGGTCACTGTTCCTGCTCCAGGCTCCTCGTCCTTTTTGCAGCTACACTAGCTGAGCCTTTTGGATTGGATTTAACCACCCCCCAGCTCCTCAGGAGGGGCCTTAGGGCTTAGGTTTATTTGCTTTCAAGATAATGGTGATACTAGTGATGTTATGGGCACCACGGGTCCTCCCGTAGGGAATCGGGAAAACCTGGCTGAGGAATTCTTTCCGTGGCTCAGCCAACTAGCAGGCGCCGTTAGTGCATGCACAGAGGCGGGACACTCCCGAGAAGACACTGCGCTTCCTGGCTGTGCCACCCTGCAGCAGTGGCCCTGTGGTGTGGGGAGTCACTACGTCCTTTTCACCAGGGAGTCTGTGCTCAGAGGCCAAGTGACTGCCCAAGCTGTCCCCAGAGTTCAAACTCAGATTTCGAGACTGTGGAGCCCACGTGCTCTGGGGCTACATTTCCTGAGTCACCTCCATCCCCAGAGTGACCTGTGCTCACCAGAAACCCTGGACCCAGACCCAGAGAGTGGGGCCAGGAACCGGACAGGGGGTGGACCTGGAGGATGGGAGGAGGCCCTCACCTGTGCCGGCTCCGCGGTGGCTGGTTCCTTGAGCGGGGCCCCAGCCTTGCTCCAGGCACCAAGGTCTCTAGGACCTGGCCCTGTCCATTTCCTCAGCCATCTCTCCAGTGCGCAGCCCCTTGCACTTGTCCACCCTCTACCTTGGGGCCTTGGTGCAAGCTGCCCCCTCTGCCTGTCGAACCTTTCGTCTCCGGCACCCTCCTGATGGTCCTGGCTCGAGAAGCTTCCTTGTGTGCATCTCCTGTCCCCCACCTCCATCATACCCTGCCACACTGTTCCTTCCTTCCTCCACATGCTCATCTCACACACGGCATTGCGTGGGCTGCATCTCCTATATGTTCTGCCCTCTGCCCCATGCAGACAGCAGTCCCCTGGGAGCAGGACACAGCCATCCCCCCATCCCCCCCATCTCCTCTATCCTTCCATCCCCTCCATCCCTCCGTCCCCTCCATCCCTTCGTCCCTCCAACCCCTCCGTCCCTCCATCCCTCCGTCCCCTCCGTCCCCTCCGTCCTCTCCGTCCCCTTCGTCCTCTCTGTCCCTCCATCCGGCACAGTTCTGGCTGCCAGAAGCAGAGCTTGCTTCATGCCTTCTGCGCTCCTCCTCCACACTCAACCTCCTTTTCCCCCCGACAGGCCACCCTGCAGTTCTGTGTGGTGAAGCCACTCATGGCGGTCAGCACTGTGGTCCTCCAGGCCTTCGGCAAGTACCGGGATGGGGACTTTGAGTAAGCAGCGGGTGCTCCCCGGGGTGTGTGGGAGGAGTGTTGGCACAGGCTGGTGCCTTGGCTCAGGGAAGGGGGCGGCCAGAGTGGCCGCACAGCCGTGACCTTCCTGGGTGCCTGGTGCTCACAGCCCCCTGAAGTCCGAGCCCAGCAGTGGACACCCTTGCAGTTGGCCCCACTGCCGGCCCAGGAGTGAACCATTGGCAGCAGTCACATTCACGTCCAGGCTGCAGAGTGGTACCGCGAAGGGATGGGCCACAAAGGGACAGTGACCACTGCTGAGGCAGGGAGCGAGAGGGTCAGAGCCCCAAGAGGTCGGCTCAAGTCCACAGGTACATAAGCCCCTGCTGTGTAAATTGACCACACGCATTTCATTCTGGGCTTAGTGAAAATGACCATGTGGCTGGGCACGGTGCCTCACGCCTGTAATCCCAGCACTTTGGGAGGCCAGTGCTGGTGGATCACCTGAGGTCAGGAGTTCAAGACCAGCCTGGCCAACATGGTGAAACCCCATCACTACTAAAATTACAAAAAATTAACCGGGCATGGTGACGGGTGCCTGTAATCCCAGCTACTCGGGAGGCTGAGGCAGGAGAATCACTTGAACCCAGGAGCCAGAGGTTGTGGTGAGCCGAGATCACGCCATTGCACTCCAGCTTGGGTGACAAGAACAAAACTCCGTCTCTCAAAAAAAATAAAATAAAATAAAAGTGACCATGTGTCTAGCCCTGTGCTTTGAAGCACTTGGCACACACTGTCTGTGAACTGCACAACAGCCCTACCAGGGCAGGTGAGCAAAGGGAGGTCCGGGGGATGCAGCCAACCAAGTGAAAAGGCAGCAGAGCTAAGCAGCGTCACCCACTTTGACGCCTGTTATCTGCCTGTCAGGCTATGGCCTCCAGCTCAGCCCTGGCTTCCACACTGGTGTCCGGCGTTAGGAGTGTGGGCACCAGGGCATAGACAAGTCCATGAGTCACGCAGAGACAGCAGAGCTGGTCTGGCCTGCAGACACACCCCGTACACCCCCACCCCTGTCTGTCGCTTTGATCACCCCCTCTGACCCCTTCAGTGGCTCTTTGAGCTCTGCTGGACATGTGGGGCTAAGAGCCATGGGGACTGTGTGGTGCAGTCGAGGAGAGCCCCTTCCCTCCAAGGGTCTGTCCCAGCCAGAAAATGCTCCCCGTCCTGCAGCGTCACCAGCGGCTACCTGTACGTGACCATCATCTACAACATCTCCGTCAGCCTGGCCCTCTACGCCCTCTTCCTCTTCTACTTTGCCACCCGGGAGCTGCTCAGCCCCTACAGCCCCGTCCTCAAGTTCTTCATGGTCAAGTCTGTCATCTTTCTCTCCTTCTGGCAAGGTGAGCCCCCTCCCAGCGCCTCGAGGCTGCCCATGCTGCCCTGTCCTCTGTGCTTCCTGCTGCCCCTTCTGCTTATGGTCCCTGGTGCCCGTGGGGCCTGTTCAGAGGGGCCTCAGCCCACTGGGCACTTGCTGGGGGTGAAATCTGAGCCCTCAAGGGCCTTTCCCAGGGGATGGGGGAGATTTGTTGGGGCCACTACATGGATGGGAGGGCCTAGGAGACCCTGCGAAATCGCTGACATCTCAGTTTTGGTGGCTGGCAAAGAGCTGGGAGAGCGGGGTTTCCGGAGGCTGTGGCCTTGTGTCGCTACTCCTGCCCTACAGGAGCAGCTGTGGCCCTGCTTACATCCTTACTGGGGCGTGTGGGTAGCTGAGTGGGGCATTGTGGAAGATGGGGGACCAGGAAGGGGACCAGTCTGGGTCCAGACACCCATGCCTCCTCATCCAGGCATGCTCCTGGCCATCCTGGAGAAGTGTGGGGCCATCCCCAAAATCCACTCGGCCCGCGTGTCGGTGGGCGAGGGCACTGTGGCTGCTGGCTACCAGGACTTCATCATCTGTGTGGAGATGTTCTTTGCAGCCCTGGCCCTGCGGCACGCCTTCACCTACAAGGTCTATGCTGACAAGAGACTGGACGCACAAGGTATGAGCCAGGGTCCTAGGTGACCCCCACTGGGAGAAGCAGGGAGCCCCAAACATCCCAGGGCCCTCCCACTTCCCAGCATCCTACAGGTGCGGCTGGGTCAGGACATGGGATCCCGACTCTATGTGCAGAAATGGGGCCACAGAGGTCGGGGAAGAGCAGGTGCCACCAGCACTACGGATTCGGTCCTGGAAGCTCAGGCCACCTGTCTCTTGCAGCAGGTCCAAGTGTGGAGACCCAGGGATGATACAGACAGAGACTGTAATGAATAGACAAATTCCCTCGGGCTTCTTTTTTTTTTTTTTTTTTTGAGACAGAGTCTCGCTCTGTCGCCCAGGCTGGAGTGCAGTGGCGCGATCTCGGCTCACTGCAAGCTCCGCCTCTCCCTCGGGCTTCTGACACCCAACACTGTGGTTACCATTTTGTCCTGTAATTCCCTCATCTCATATACTATGTTTTAAAAAAAGAATACTTCTGAGAAACAGACTCGGATGGTAATAGGTTTTAACAGCTTTCTTTTACACCTGCGAATCTTCCTCCTTGCTAGAACGGTGGTAAGTGGCCCCAGTTGTACTGGAAAATGCCCTGGAGAGCTTTTGAAAGGGCTGATACCAGCCCCACCCTCGGAGATGCCGCTGTAATGGGTCTGGGCTGGCAGGCTGTGTGCTCTGAGAGTTCTGTGCTTTAAGCACTCCCAGGGTGATGTGAATGTGCTGCTGCCGAGACGCTCCAGTGGGCCGGAAGGGCTGCCTCTGGCCGCTGGGCAAAGGGGCTTGTCCTTGGAGGATGGGGAAGAGGAGGCTGGGAAGGCCTGAGAATGACTGAGCCAGTGAAGGGGCAGGAGGAACTGGGGAGAGGGGAGCCTCCTTCTCTGACACATCTACCCAGGAGCCTGGCTGCTGCCAGCTATCTGCCTGAGTGGCTGGAGGCAAGAAACCCACTTCCCCAGGGCCTACCTGCAGGCCCACACAGGCTCCGTGGTGGGTAGTGTGAGTGTAGAACTGTCTACCTGCAGCGGGGCTCCCCTTCCTTCCCATCCCCCTTCCTCTGTGCCTTCCCTGGTCGGGGAAGACCTACTCTATGGCCCAAAGAGCAGGCGCACAAAGGCCAGGGCTTGCCAGCTGATGGCCCAGTTGGAAGGACCTAGCAAACACCCATCCAGCATTGAGGGCGATGTCCCTTAGACCTGGTCTGGCATACCCTGTGCCCGTAGGAACATTGTCCTGGGGCCTGGGGCCTGGGGCCACCCCAAGGGGCAAGGGGGGGCACGGCAAAGAACCATTCCTGCCCCATTGGGTCTCTGCCACCCAGCCTGAGCTGTCCCTCCACACACTGCCCCTAGACATACCCGCATCCGGCCAGGGAAGCCGCTTGCCCTTCTCTGCCTCTGCACTGGTCCTGAGCCCCCTGCTACCCTCTAACCCAGGCCCAGACCCTTAGCCCTCAGGATAGGCTTGGGTGCAGAGCTGGCTCAGCTGTGCGATCGTAACCCCTCCCTCCGAGCCTCCATGTCCTGGTCTGGGAAGTGTTGTGAGGTTTGTAAAATATGAGGTGCAGATGTGGCCCCAGGCTAGCCTGGGAAGAAGTGGGGATGGGACGTCCTGACCTAGACGTGGAGGCGGAACTCAGCCGCCAGGCGGATGTTTCCTGTTGGCGTGAACACCAGGGGAGGAGTCATCCCTAGGTGGATATCCCCCCTGCCAAGCCCCAGGAGGCACCTGGAGCTTCCTGGGTGCGCTATGGGGGCCGGGGGGGGGGGCAGGGTGTGTGGTGTGTCGTGCTGGTGGGCCTCGGTGGTGGGCACACATTGTTCACTCAGCTGTCTCTTGTCTTCTCTATTTCTTCGGCTTCTCTCCCCACCCCCCTTGCCCTGCTTTTGCCCGGGGTTTGGCCGTGGGCAGTGCCAACATACGGCCCTTACGGTAGGTCCCGCTCTTGGTCTGCATGTCTGTCCTGCACGTCAGTTCTGGTCACTGTCACTGGCATGCCTCTCTCTGTAGCTCCTCTGTGTTCTCATCTCCTCCCCACTGGCACCCCTGGGTGGGAATGCCCAGAGCACCTGCCAAGGGCCACCCTCTGTAGAGCTTGCCTGCTTCCGTCCTGGTCTCTCGTTCTGGAATATGCCCCGCCCTCTTCTGGGGTCACCGTGCTCTTCATGGGATATCGGGGCATTTCACGATGTTTCCAAGAGTTCACAAGCTGAGTCAGGAATCCTGGGTTCTGGAGTTAGGCTTGCCTCTTACATCCAGGTTTTGTTTCCTGGGCTGCTTTTCCCCTCTGAGCCTGCGAGGACCAGACGATTGATTAGAGGAGATGAGGAGGAAGCCCTCTTAGAGGGAGCCAGTGAGTCGCATCTGCTGCCCTGGGGGTGCAGGCCAGCCTGGTCCTGATGGGGCCAGCCCCTGGCACACTCTCCAGAGTGGAGGGAGCACAGCACTTCCCCAGGTGGTGGGGGACGCGTCTGGCGCCTGTGGAACAGGGCACCCCGGCTTCCAGGCCCTCTGGCCCCACATGCCCCGACTTCAGTCGGTTGAGCCTGCCCTGGCCTCTCTGGGGCATTCCAGGCTCACTGCCCATAGCTCGCCAGTCTCTAGCCTCGGTCCCTCCCCCAGCCGGCCTGGCTCCAGTGGGGGGTTACATCTGCTCCTCTTCACAGTTGAGCCTCCCCTTGGGGCTCCTCAGCCAAAGGAGTCCATTTTTTCCTGCCCCTTTTCATATCCTGGACCCCATTCTCTGTCCCAGAAGGGGTGGTGGAAGGGCACAGCTTTGGGCTAGGGGAGTCTGTCCCAGGATCACAGGCAGGGGCTGAGCAGCCTCCTCACCCGCCCCTCCCGCCCCCTGCCCGGCAGGCCGCTGCGCCCCCATGAAGAGCATCTCCAGCAGCCTCAAGGAGACCATGAGCCCGCACGACATCGTGCAGGACGCCATCCACAACTTCTCACCCGCCTACCAGCAGTACACGCAGCACTCCACCCTGGAGCCTGGGCCCGCCTGGCGTGGTGGCGCCCATGGCCTCTCCCGCTCCCACAGCCTCAGTGGCGCCCGCGACAACGAGAAGACTCTCCTGCTCAGCTCTGATGATGAGTTCTAGGTGCGGGCTGTGGTGGCAGAAGTGCTGGCGCCGTAGCCATGGTCAGGCTGTGCCCCACCTCCAGCCACACCACCAGGCCAGGAGGCAGCTGGCACAGCACTCACGCCGCCATTTATTTATTGGACCAGAAACACTCACATGTCACTTCCAGAGGAACCGGGGACAGCCAGGCTCGCCCATGGGCCTTCAGGAATATTTATACACGGCCCAGCCTGCACTGCCCGGGCGAGGGCAGAGGACACTGGGAGCAAGGCTCATGCCCCTGCTGCCCATCCTGTGCTGGGGGCATGCTGGGACCAGCCGCGCCCAGGCCCCAATGCTTGTGTGTGGACCAGCGGCTGCAGCCTTCTAGCCCCTTCTCCCTGCGAGACTCTCAGGCTGAGGTCGGCAAGCCGTGGCCCCCACACACACCGTGCAATACCCTGTCTGACCTGGGCTCTTCCCGCCTGCATCCCTCCCTTGTCCACCTTTGTCCAGTGCTAGATTCACCTCACCCCGGGCAGGAGCGGGGATGTGGGCACTCTGTGGTCCTCCCCTCCTGACCTCCCTGGCATGCTGCAAGGATCAGAGCCAGACACCAGGAGTCACAGGCCCCACCCAGAAAGGGCATTCAGGGGCCTCTGGGCACCACTTCTGTTGAAGCAGGGGCTTCTGGCCCCTGGGTGTCCCCGCCCGTCATGGCCACACCTCTGCCTGCCTCATGCCCCTTCCCCCTGGCCTACCAAGGACAGCCCACAGCCCGCACTGCCGGCTCACCTGGGTCCTTCCTCGATAGCTTTGGGCAGAGCCCTTGCTTCCTGGCTGCTCCAGGGTTCAGGGGCTCCCAGCCCTCCCTCCCAGGCTGATGCTGGGTCCTCTCTCTCTCTGGGGCTTCTCCCTCCCATTTCAGGGGAAAGGTCTGAGTCTCCATGTTTCAGACCAGCTTCCGGGGGAAGGCAGTCTGGCAGGGAGGCTGGGAGGGGTGGCCACACAGTGGGGAGCTGAGAGGTGGGGGAATGGTCCCAGACTCCTCTCGGGGCCCCCATCTACACAGGGCCTGGTGTTCTGCCCCATCCGGCCCCTGGCCCATCTCTTCTGTGCCTTAGTCACATATGAAAGCGCCCCTCTCTGGCTCCCTGTCTGTCCCACATGCTCCCTGGGGCTCTTCGTTCAGCTGCTGGCGCTCACAGGATCCTGCAGTGCTGGGCCCAGAGCCCTCAGACAGGCCTCAGGAGTGTTCAGGACCACCAAGCCCCTCCTCTCCCCCTCCACACCTCTAGACCTGGGGCCTCCGGAGCCGGAGCCCCCAGCAGGCTGGGCTTATACCAGCTCCTGACTTAGGAAGAGCCTCGTGTCACAACACATGTCCCTACAGGCAAAGTGTCCTGGCATCTAAAACCCAGATTATCCCTGGGTTTGGGCTGCAGTCGCCTCGAGAAGCTGGTAGGGTAAGG
This sequence comes from Theropithecus gelada, assembly GCF_003255815.1. Classification (NCBI taxonomy): domain Eukaryota; kingdom Metazoa; phylum Chordata; class Mammalia; order Primates; family Cercopithecidae; genus Theropithecus; species Theropithecus gelada. The sequence goes on from NC_037678.1 coordinate 12,330,366, forward strand.
GAGAGGGACCCTGCCGGTGTTCACTGGGGATTCTTTCTTTTGGTCCTTCCTGGAATGAACAGGTTCCCTCCCTGCCACCTGTGAGGAGAGTCGGGGCCTGGCTGTCTTCCTGGCCTCCTTCCCTCCCTTGTGGCAGAGGCCTGCATGTGGGTGCCCGAGGCCAGCTCTCCCCCTCCGTCTTGGGGGGCCTGACCCGGGAAGGTGGGTGCAGACACAGGCTGAGGACCAGCCCTGGCCCTGCCCCTGCCGTCTGCTTTCACCAAGCTGTCTCCGACGTAGCTTCCCTTCTCCCTCCAGGCCAAAGTGTGCTGCTGACTCCCACTCCCTTGGTCATCACCTGCCCCAGCGTTGCTGTTTGCGTGGAGGGTGGGGGTGGGGGTGGGGGGAGCTCAGTGGCAGGGAATCAGCGGTCCCTGGGGTCATGGGGATGGGAACACGTGCCCAACCGCTCCATCCCCTCCTCCTCCTTAGGATGCATAACCTACCTTGTCTTTTTTTTTTTTTTTTTTAATTTTCTTTCCAGATAGAGTAGCTCTTTGTACATAAAGAATACTTGAAAAATTAATTGTATGATGTATGAGAAGACAGAGTCTCCTAGTTTTGTATCTTGTTGTATGACTGCCATGAGTTCCACCAGAAAGCCACTCTATTTTGGTCTCTGTGACATTTTAAATGCGTGACAGAAGTGAGCAAATAAAGTGAGGAAGAATATATATATGAGATAATATAGATTGTATTGAAATCTCTGCATGTGGGTGAGGTTTTTCCTTCCTCCTCCCTGCCCCGTGTTGGGTTTGGAGTGGGTGTAGTGGCTGTGGGCAGGGGCGGCTTAGGAAACCCTCTCCTTCCTGTGTGTAACCTTTAAGTGATGGGGGTTCAGATTGACCGGGACCAAGGTCAAGGCCCAGGCCCCCCTCGGACAAAGGGTCTCCCCAGCCCCCAGGAAGCTCCTACCCCAGGACAGACAGCCGGGCTGCAGGTGGTCAATGCTCCTTCCCTGTTTGGTCAACCAGGTCGATGGGGCCCACATGCTGGCAGCCCCGCTCCTGCAGGCTTCTCCCAGGATTTCCTGGGATCCCCTTTCCAGACAAGCTTCCTGCATCTCTGGGCCCATCCTCCACCCTGGGACCCTGGGGCAGGGGGCCTCTGGCCGTGGGCACAGTGCCTGGCCTCTCTGGTACCGCATGCCTTCTCAGGGCCTGGCTTGCTGCTGACGGGAGCACTCAGGAATGCAGCGTGGGTGGGGGAATTCCCGCCAGCCTCCCGAGGCGGGTCCTGCGTCCTCCCGCAGCTTCCTGCTGCCCTTCCCGCAGGACTGAACTCAGTATTTCAGGGTCATGGTCTTGGCAGGGAAAGCACCGAGCCCCAACCTAAAAAGGGGAGAAAGCCCCGTGGACGTGGGCGACCTATGCGATTTGGCCCTTTCCAGGACTCAAATCCTGCACCTTTGCCCAGCTGGTGCCTTACCCCACCGGCCCCATACCCAGCCCCACAGTTGACCTCACCTCAGTCTGTGCCACTGTACATGTGTGTTCTGAGTGTTAAAACTTGCAGCCCGGCCAGGCGCGGTGGCTCAAGCCTGTAATCCCAGCACTTTGGGAGGCCGAGACGGGCGGATCACGAGGTCAGGAGATCGAGACCATCCTGGCTAACACGGTGAAACTCTGTCTCTACTAAAAAATACGAAAAACTAGCCGGGCAAAGTGGTGGGCGCCTGTAGTCCCAGCTACTCGGGAGGCTGAGGCGGGAGAATGGCGTAAACCTGGGAGGTGGAGCTTGCAGTGAGCTGAGATCCGGCCACTGCACTCCAGCCTGGGCGACAGAGCGAGACTCCCTCTCAAAAAAAAAACAAAAACAAAAAACAAAAAAACCTGTAGCACAGGGTCCCCAGGGTTTTTCACGCCTCATGCCCCATAGCATGTTCATTTTACAGATGGGGAAACTGAGGCTGTGAGAAATCAAATAAGTACCAAAGATCCCACAGCTAAGAACAGACACCTAGATTCAAACCCCAGTTGCCATGACCCACAGACCACAGTACACTCCACTAGCTCCTTCAGGGTGCCTCAGAAGGGCTGGCAGATTGGGTTGAAATTAGTGAGTTTGAGGCCTAGGACAAGACACAGGGTTATGGTTTAGGTCTGCAGACGGGCTGGGAAAGCCACTCTGCCTCCGTGGGCCTTCTGAAACATAGGGAAGATTGTTTCTACTTGGCTGTAGAAAATCAGACCTCAGTGTGAAAGTGCTGGAAAAATGACTCCGAAATCTGGGTTTTTTCCTCTCTGGGTGGGAGTGTCTGTTCACTAAAGGGATGCCCGGGAATTTAACCCTAAATTTCTTTTGAGACAGGGTCTCTGTCACCTAGATTGTGCAGTGGTACAATCATAGCTCACTGCAGCCTTGAACTCCTGGGCTCAACCACACCACTATAGCTAATTTTTTTTTTTTTTTTTTGAGATGGAGTCTCGCTCTGTCACCCAGGCTGGAGTGCAGTGGCGCGATCTCAGCTCACTGCAACCTCCGCTTCCTGGGTTTAAGCAATTCTGCTGTCTCAACCTCCCGAGTAGCCGGGACTACAGACGTGCACCACCACACTCGAGTGTTTTTTTTTTTTTTGTATGTTTAGTAGAGATGGGGTTTCACCATGTTGGTCAGGCTGGTCTTGAACTCCTAACCTCAAATGATCCACCCACCTCGGCCTCCCAGAGTGCTGGGATTATAGGTGTGAGCCACCGTGCCCAGCCTGTTTTCTTATTTTTAAATTTCTTGTAGAGATGGGGGTCTTGCTATGTTGCCCAGACTGGTCTCAAACTCCTGGCCTCAAGTGATCCTCCCACCCCAGCCTCTCCAGTAGCTGGAACAATAGGCATGTGTACCACCATACGTGGCTAATTATTTTTTATTTGTTGTAGAGATGGCGTCTCAACTGTGTTGCCCGGGTTCATCTTGGACTCCTAGTCTCAAATGATCCTCTTGCTTCAGCCTCCCAAAGTGCTGGGATTACAGGTGTGAGCCACCATGCTCCGCCAGAATGTAGCTCTAAATTTCACTGTGTTCATGGCTTTGTTTTCCCCAGGAGCTCCTGTGCTCTAAGCAACCAAAAGGAAGCATCGAAGTTTCAGCACCGCTGGTCTCTGTAGCCGTCTCCACCCCACCTCATACCCTGTGCAACAGCTGGTGATGTGCACTAGCCCTCCCCACCACCAGAGGCCCCAAGGGGTTCAAAGCAGAAACCCATTCTAGACACCCCTCCCCAACAAAGATAGTCCAGGATACACACTTATTCTCTGTGGAAAAAGAACTTGACTTTATTTGGAAAGTCTACAAAATACAGAAGGCGATAACTCGCTTGCTGTAAGTCAGGAAATAAATAAATTCTAGGAGCCGGGCAATATTTTTAAACTTTTTTTTTTTGAGACAGGGTTTTGCTGTGTTGCCCAGGCTGGAGTGCAGTGGTGCGATCTCAACTCACTACAGCCTCTGCCTTCTGGGCTTAAGTGATCCTCCTGCCTCAGCCTCCCAAGTAGCTGGGACTACAGGCATGATGAGCCACCAAGCATGGCTAATTTTTGTATTTTTTGTAGAGACGGGGTTTCACCATGTTGTCCAGGCTGGTCTCAAACTCTTGGACTCAAGCGATCCCCCTCCTTGGCCTCCCAAAGTGCTGGGATTACAGGTGTGAGCCACCGTGCCTGGCTTAAACATTTTTTGTTGTTGCTATCCGGCTTTCCCTAAATATAAGATAAAATGTGATTTATTTGCAGATATAAAATATAAAGTCCAGCTCAGGGCCATACGCCACTTTCCCCAGGGAACAGGAGCTCAGGCTCTGGCTGGGGAGAATAACTTAGATCCGTGCAATAAATAAACAGTGGGGAGGGGCAGTGTGGACAGTGTTGGGGGAGGGACTTGAGGCTGGGCTTCCCAGGAGAATGACAATCAAAGACAGGGGTCAGCCCCCACCACACAGTGGACACTGACAGGGGTCAAGGTGGTACCCTTCTTCTTAGGACCCCACTCCAGGCTGTAGTAGGACTGCAGGGTCTGTGTCCTTGTCTCCCTATTTGCCACAGCAGTCCATGGCCCCGTTTCTCTGACTGGCCAGCCCCTGGACACCCTGGCTGCAGGGACAGCCTAGGGCTGAACCAGGCCAACTCCTTCCTACTCTTCCATCCATGTCACCTTCTCTCTCCCTCTGCTTCTCTCCCCCTCCCTTGCAGCGAGTGGTCTCCCAGGCCAGGGATGCCCTCCCACCACCTTTCTGAGTCCCTGTCCACTGTCCCCCTGAAAACCATGGCTGGAATGAATCTTAGGGCAGCAGTGAGGAAACCCAGGTTTTGGTCCCAGCACAACCACTAAGTGAAATGTGACCTCGGGCCTGTTTCCCCATCTGTGAACTGGGTTTCACTAGTCTTCCTACCCACTCTTTTAGTTTCGGAAGGTCAGGCACGCCCAGGCCTAAACCAGAGGTGGAGGCATCTCTTCAGTGCAATTTCTCAGCAGGACGGCCCGTAAGTCACAGCCAGCCAAACCTAGCTCTGAATCCTGGGAGGGTTTGGAGGACATATTGGCACAATCAGAGCAGTTTCCAAGATGAGGGGTGCCCTCTTCTCCCCCAACAGCTGTTCTCTAAGCCGGCTCTGTATCTCTCAATCTAAAAAGGCTAAACTTTCAGCCAAGGGCGATCCCAGATCCAGACCTCTGTCCCATCCCCAACCTACCAAAGTTCCCCTTCCCAGGGCCATGCGGTCCCAGTTTTGGGGGCTGCAAGAGGAAGACAGGGCCCATGGAGGGAGTGTGTGTGCACCAAGGGGCCAGTGCTGCAGAGAAATGGGGCCTGGGCACAGAGGCGGCGCTCAGGCACTTTGGGGAGGGAGCTGGAGCCGGAGGGGCGTGGCTGGGGCATGGCGGGGGCGGGCACTAGGAGCAGGAGGCCGGGCCGTGGGCGGGGTCCGCTCCAGGGGCGGGGCCAGACCCCGAGCCCGGGGTGGACTTGACGATGGTGATGACGCTGGCTGGCGCCACGAGCGTGGTGGGCCCGCGGGCTGCGGCCACAGAGCGCGCAAAGCCCTGCAGTGCCTCGCACTTGCCGCGCAGCGCGTCGAGCTCCAGGCGCATGGCGGCGTTCTCGCGCGCCAGCTTGTCCACCTCGCGCTCCAGCTCCGACTTCTGCTTCTGCAGCTCCTCCTTTTGGCACACGCGCTTCACGCGGCAGCTGGCGGCGTAGCCGCGGTTTTTGAGTGTGCGGCGCCGCTGCTTGAGCCGTGTCACCTCCTCGGCCGAGAGCCCGCGCAGGTGCCGGTTCAGCTCGCGCACCGACAGCCCCATCAGCGCCTCGTCCGACAGGTGCGGCGTGTTCTCGCTCAGCTCTCGCTTGATCTGCGGGCATGGGGAAACTGAGGCCCAGGGACTGGGGACGGTGCCCCGCTCCACACCTCGGTGTTCCTCTTTCACCGCCTTAGCCACCGAGGTGGTGGTTGGACTTGATCCAAAACCCTGAAGGGTAGCAGGAATCCGGGAAGGGGAAACCAGGCCAAACTAGGATCCGGACACAAAAGGAGGCCACCCGGGGCTCAACCTGAATTCTAACCTAGCGCCAAGCCCTGGACTCAGCCAGAGAAACCCAGCCCGGAAAGCACCTTTGAATGCCCCAGGGGGCATTGACTCGATGGGGAAGGAGGATGGAGAGGGAAGTGACCTACCCCAGGGACATGCAGCCTGTGACCAGAGCCGAGGCCTCCTGGTCCCAGCCTGTGGCTGTGGCCCTTCCCTTCGGCATCATGAAGGCCTGGTGCCTGCTGAGCCACCCAGGGGATTCCAGGAAAGAAGGGGAAGTTGGGATGACGAGGCTCTACATGGGCAGGGAGGGAGGGCTTCACTGGGTTAACAGAGGCTGCCTCCTCACCTTTAGAGCTTTGCTGGATAGGGGATCCACAGACATGTTTGCAGAAGGTGCCCTCTGGGCTGCAGACCTAGGGTAGAAAGGAGGTCAAAGTCACCTTGTTTTGTTTTTGTTTTCCCATTTAGAATAAAATCCAAACTCACTACCTTGCCATTCAAGGCCTCTGCTATCTTAGAACTGATTCATACCTGCCACCTTCCTCTCTCCACATTGCTCCACAGGCCTCCTTGAATGGCTCCTTCCAGCCTCGGGAGCTGTGCACATGCTGTTCTCTTTACTGTTCTAGCTCCCCATGATGACTCCTCATCATTTAGGTGTTTGCCCAATGTCACCGCCTCAAGAGATCTTCTTTGACCATTCCGGCTGAACGCCTCTTTGTGTCACATCACATAACCCCGCCTATTAACCCTTGTAACAGTCACCTCTTCTGCATTTCTTGTGCTTGGTTCCTCATCTATGATTTGTTTCTCCTTCCCACTCCTCCTCCACCAAAACGGAAGCCCATGAAGGCAGAGGCCTTGCCTGTCTCACCATGGCATCAATATGCCTAAATAAGTGCTTGGTATATAGTAGATGGCCCAGTAAGTGTGCACCAAATGAATAGATGTCCCTCTCCTGACCATTCTTCCACATGGGGCTTGGACATGTGCCTTTGATTTGATTTTTCAGGACTTTTTTTTTTTTTTTTGAGACAGTCTTACTCTGTCGCCCAGGCAGGAATGCAGTCGTGCGATCTCGGCTCACCTCCCGGGTTCAAGTGATTCTCCTGCCTCAGCCTCCCAAGTAGCTGGGATTACAGGTGCCTGTCACCATGCCCAGCTAATTTTTTGTATTTTTAGTAGAGATGGGGTTTTGCCATGTTGGCCAGGCTGGTTTTAAACTACTGACCTCAGGTGATACGCCCACCTTGGCCTCCCAAAGTGTTGGGATTACAGTGTGAGCCACTGTACTCAGCTGATTTTTCAGAACTTTTCTTAAAGTATAACCTACATACAGAAAAGTACACACAGCATATGTGCACCAGTAAATGCCTTTTTTTTTTTTTTTTTTTTTTGAGACGGAGTCTCGCTCTGTCGCCCAGGCTGGAGTGCAGTGGCCGGATCTCGGCTCACTGCAAGTTCTGCCTCCCGGGTTTACACCATTCTCCTGCCTTAGCCTCCCAAGTAGCTGGGACTACAGGCGCCCGCCACCTCGCCCGGCTAGTTTTTTTGTATTTTTTTAGTAGAGACGGGGTTTCACCGCGTTAGCCAGGATGATCTCGATCTCCTGACCTCGTGATCCGCTCGTCTCGGCCTCCCAAAGTGCTGGGATTACAGGCTTGAGCCACCGTGCCCTGCCAGTAAATGCCTTTTTACAAAGCCCATCCGGCACCCCATAAGATACAATATCAGCCAGTCCCCTCTCTCCCCAGGCCTCCTTCATCTAGACCTCTGTTTTGGAAAAGCTTTCCCAGCTGCCTGGGGACTGCCCCACACTAACTCAGCATGCCCTAGGCAGATGAGGCAGCCATCCCTAGACCACTGAGGGCCTCTCATCTCCTAATCCCCCCTCCCACACGCCTGACAGCCGCATGCTCCTTCAACAACTATTTATTGAGAAGCTACTCTTTGCCAAACATGTAGTTGGTAATGGGGAGACAAAGGTGAATAAAACTCGTGGAGGGTCAGTGGTCATTGCTCTAGGCTGGAGAAGGGGACCAACTCCCAAAGGCCCCTATAAAGCAGCAGTCCGCTCTGTCCCAAGCTGATAGGATCTACTCCGCCATTCCTTGTGAACGTGAGTTTTCTCATCTGTCTCCAAGGGGAGGGGGCAGTAATAAGAAGCCAAGGAAAATGAAGGAAGATAGGCTGGGTGCAGTGGCTCACGCCTGTAATCCCAGCACTTAGGAGGCTGAGGCAGGCAGATCACCAGAGTTCAGGAGTTCGAGACCAGCCTGGCCAACATGGCGAAACTCCATCTCTACCAAAAATACAAAAATTAGCCAGGTGTGGTGGTGCACACCTGTAGTCCCAGCTATTCGAGAGGCTGAGGCAGGAGAATTGCTTGAACCTGGGAAGTGGAGGTTACAGTGAGCTGAGACTGCGCCACTGCACTCCGGCCTGGGTGACAGAGTGAGACTTTATCTCAAAAAAAAAAAAAAAAAAAGTAAAAAGAAAACAAAGGAAGATGTTTTGTGATCTGAGGTGTAGCATCCTATAAACACATGCCATATCGGAAAGAGCATTACCCAGTTTGGTGGACAGCAGAGGGCAAGAGGCCAGGTCCAAGCCCTGATTCCTTGAGCTGTCTGCAGGGCTGACCTCACAGGTCAGCTCAGCCTCTGACACATTCTGGCAGGACCGAGGTGTCTCCCAGGGACAAGGTGGAGAAATGAAAACTACATGGACCTTGGTGCCAGACACACCTGGGGCCTTTTGGGGGTGGTCTCGCTCACTAGTTGTGGGGTTCTGGTAGGTTAGCCACTCTCTCTGTGCCTCACTTTCCCCCTGGGTGACACAGGTAGCTGTGTTAAGTCAGCTCATGTCACGCCTCTCTCAGGACCTTCCCACGGCTCACTGGAGTAAAGCCAGAGTCATCACCATGGCCCACAATGTGCTGCAGAAAGTGATCCCCAGTGGCCGGGCACGGTGGCTCACACCTGTAATCCCAGCATTCTGGGGAGGCCAAGGTGGGTGGATCACAAGGTCAGGAGATCGAGACCAGCCTGGCCAACATGGTGAAACCCCGTCTGTACTAAAAATACAAAAATTAGCCAGGCGTGGTGACGGGCGCCCGTAGTCCCAGCTACTCAGGAGGCTGAGGCAGAAGAATCACTTGACCCCGGGAGGTGGAGGTTGCAGTGAGCCGAGATCACACCACTGCATTCCAGCCTGGACGACACAGTGAGACTCCATCTCAAAAAAGAAAAGAAAGTGCTCCCCAGCATGTCCTCTCCGACCTCAGTCCTGCTTGGCTCCCCTTTGCTTCCCCTGCCTCAGCCACACCTGCTGTTCCTCAACACAGGATGCATGCTCCTCTCCAGGGCCCTCGTACTTGCTGGTCCCTCTGCTGGCATTTTTTTGTTTGTTTGTTTGTTTGTTTTTTATACAGGGTCTCACTCATTCTGTTATAGGCAGGAGTGCAGTGACATGGTCAAAACTCATTGCAACCTCAAACTCCCAGGCTCAAGTGGTCCTCCTACCTCGGCCTCCCTAGTAGCTGGAACTACAGGTGCATGCCACCAAGCCTGGCCAATTTTTGTACTTTTTGTACAGACAGAGTTTCACCATGTTGCCCAGGCTGGTCTTGAACTCCTGGGCTCAAGCGATCCTCCTGCCTCTGCCTCCCAAAGTATTGGGATTATAGGCATGAGCCACCGCTCATGGCCTCTGCTGGCATCTTTGTTCCCTAGATAGCCACAAAGTTTGCTCTGTCGCCTCCTCAGGTCTCTTCAGACCTCATGTTCACTCAATTTAGAATTTGCAACCCCTGATACACACACAGACACGCGCGCACACACACACACACACACACACACAGACTCCCCATGTTCCTTCCCCACTTCAGGTTTTCTCATGTATAATTATCATGACTCACATATATGGTGGGTATTTGTTCAGTGTCTGTCCCTCCCAGCCCTCCGATTAGAATGCCAGCTCCATGAGGGCAGAGCTTATACCTCATTCACCGTGGCCTCCCTTGTGCCTAGAAGAGCGCCTAGTACCTCGTAGATGCTCAAGGAATCCTTGCTGAGTTCTCAGTGTGACTCAGGCCGAGGTGGGGACAGTCCAGGGCTTCTCAGGAAACTCCCCAGCCCCTCCCGGCCCACACAGTCAGGGGGTCTGGCAGCTCGGAGGGAAGGAAGGAGTGGGACAGAAGGAAGTTGATGCTTGCAGAGATCCCCTGATGGGGCAGCCACTGTGGCCCTTAAGCAGGAGAGTCTTAGGAGTCACACAGGTTGCGCTGAGGGTAGCTGGGTGGACCCAGAGTGCCAGGTCAGGATCTAGGCAGCTCTAGACCCCTGTGTGGATCCATGGTGAAGACCAGTGGCTTCATGGGGTGAACCGTGAGCTGCAACCCCCACTGCTGAACATGCCGGCTTAGCCTGGGCTCTGGCCTCAGTTTCCCTGCCTAGCACTTCAAATCCTAGGGGGCTCAGGCAGGCCCTGGCTGCCCACCTAGGTCTCCTTGGGGGCCTCTGTGCACTCCCATCCTACCTGGAAAAGTCGTATGAGATCTGTGGGCTACCTGACCTTTCAAACACTATCTGGAGATGTTTACATGTCAACCTCACTGATCCAGGCCTTTTTTTTTTTTTTTTTTTTTGAGATGGAGTCTGGCTCTGTCACCTAGGCTGGAGTGCAGTGGCAGGATCTCAGCTCACTGCAACGCCCGCCTCCTGGGTTCAAGAGATTCGTTCTGCCTCAGCCTCCTGAATAGCTGGGACTACAGGCGCCTGCCACCATGCCCAGCTAATTTTTGTATTTTTAGTAGAGACAGGGTTTCACCATATTGGTCAGGCTGGTCTCGAACTCCTAACCTCAGGTGATCCACCTGCCTCGGCCTCCCGAAGTGCTGGGATTATAGGCGAGAGCCACTGCGCCCGACCCAATGCAGGCCTCTTAAGTGGCCACACTCACTGCCCTACACACACCTGGGGAGGTCCCAGCACGCCTCCCTGCTGCCCTCAGCTCATCCCCACACAGCAGCCAGACAATCTTTGCACCACGTGAATCTGACCATGCCACCAACCAGATTAAAACTTTCCATGGTTCAGCTGGGCAGGGTGGCTTATGCCTGTAATCCCAGCACTTTGGGAGACCAAGGCGGGCAGATCACGAGGTCAGGAGATTTGAGACTATCCTGGCTAACACGGTGAAACCCTGTCTCTACGAAAAAATACAAAAAAAGTTAGCTGGGCGTGGTGGTGGGCACCTGTAGTCCCAGCTACTCAGGAGGCTGAGGCAGGAGAACAATGTGAACCCGGGAGGCGGAGCTCGCAGTGAGCCGAGATCGCGCCACTGCACTCTAGCCTGGGCGACAGAGTGATACTCCGTCTCAAAACAAACAAAACAAAACAAAACCAAAACCTTCCATAGATAGTTCCATAGATAGATAGTTCCCTACTATCCTAAGGACAGAGTCCAGACCTACCCTCACAGCACCCCAGGCCCTGTGTGTCCAGCCCCACGCCCATTTGCCACCACTGCCACCTCCACTCTGCTGCAGCCACACAGAATTTCTTTCGCTTCCTCCCAACCGCACTTTCTTGCCTCTGAGCCACCTCCCACCCCATGACATCTCTCTCCCCTTACTCCCCCCTACATTGGCAGACACCTACTCATCCTTTTGCCCTGGGTGTAAACATCTCCTCCTCCAGGAAGCCCTCCCTGATCCTTAGGACTTGTTAGGCACCCCTACCCCTGTGTGTAATGGGTTGTGTTTCCTTGCTGTCTCTCCACCAGACAGGGAGAGGCTGAATCAGCTCTGGGTGCTTGAGGCCACCCATCTCAAGACCTGGCAGGGAGCAGGCACTGGGGAAGGGTGGATGGGCGGAGTGTCTGACACCATCACCCAGCTCGTCAGTCCAAACCAAGTTCCAAGCTGAAACGTCGTTCAGTACCTCCTGGCCCTGTCTCTAATTCTTCCTCCTCTCCAGCTGCTTCCTTGCGCCTGTTGGCAGAGCCAGTACAGATGCTAGGAGAATGGGAAGAGAACAGAGGGGATCCCATCCACGTGACTTTGGGCCCAAAGGTGGGGTGTGGGAAACAGGGAAAGGAGCACTGGATTGGGAGTCAAGCTTGGGTTTAAGTCCCATCTCTGTTTTCTCAGGCTGTGTGACCTGGGGTGAGCCACTCCATCTCTCTGGGTCTCCACTTTCCCATTTAAAGGATCAGAATAATACCTGCCTCGCAGGGTTTTGGTGCAATCAAGTGGTATACACTGTAGAGGTCAGTGAGCACCTGGGAGGTTAGAATTGCTGTCTGTCCAGGAGGGGTCAGGCCTGTAGCCAGCACTGGGGTTTCACTCTGATTCAGCATCTCCCAGCTGGCGGCAGTCACACAGGGAACTGCAGGAAAGGCCCTTCGAGGCCATCAGGTCCTGCCTCCTCACTTGACCCAAGGGGAAGTAGAGACCCAGAGACGGGCATCACTTGCTTAAAGTCACACAACAGGTGTGAATGAATATCTGCAAAGGCCCAGGACTGAAACCTGGTCCCTTCACACCGTCATCTCCCTGGTTCGCCCAATCCTGAGGTAATGCCCAGAGACGGCAATAGAGTAGTCCAGGCTCATACAGCCAGCATGGGGTAGAATTCAGGCCTGAGAGTTCAAGACCAACCTGGGCAAGATGGCTAGACTTCATCTCCAAAAAATAAAAAGATTAGCCGGGTGCAGTGGTGCACACCTGTGGTCCCAGCTACTTAGGAGGCTGAGGCAGGAGGACCCCTTGAGCCCAGGAATTCAAGGAGGGAATGAGCTGTGATCCTGCCACTGCACTCCCTGGGTGACAAAGCAAGACCCCGCCTCTTAAAAAAAAAAAAATTAGCCAGGCATGGTGGCGGGCACCTGTAGTCCCAGCTACTCGGGAGGCTGAGGCAGGAGAATGGCGTGAACCCGGAGGTGAAGGTTGCAGTGAGCTGAAATCGTGCCACTGCACTCCATCCTGGGCGACAGAGTGAAACTCCATCTCAAAAAAAAAAAAAAAAGATAGCCAGGCAAGGTGGCTCACGCCTGTAATCCCAGCACTTTTGGAGGCCAAGGTGGGTGGATCATGAAGTCAGGCAATTGAGACCATCCTGACTAACACGGTGAAACTCTGTCTCTACTAAAAATACAAAAAATTAGCTGGGCCTGGTGGCACACGCCTGTAGTCCCAGCTACTCAGGAGGCTGAGGCAGGAGAATCGCTTAGAACCTGAGAGGTGGGGGTTGCAATAAGCCGAGATTACGCCACTGCACTCTAGCCTGGGCAACAGAGTAAGACTCCGTCTTAATAATAATAATAATAATAATAATAATAGAATTCAGGCCTGAGGCCACATGGAGCCACTCACCTCTTCCCTGTGTGGCCCTGGCAGGGCAACCTCCCTGGGCCCTGTTTCCCTAGCCCTGTGAAGATAAAGCTGGATTTGCCGGTTTCCAAGCCACCCCAGCTCTGATTCTCCGCGATTTGTGTTGGGCCCCCTAGGGATATGATTTGCAAGTGACAGCTACGTGTCCAGGCCCCCTTGCCAGCCGTTTGGGGAGCTGGCACGTGCAGTGATGCCTGGGCCACCTGAGCTACACAGACCCAATGGGAGAAGGGAGGCCTCTCCCCACGCAAGTTAATCAACTGCCCGTTGGGTGCTGCGGCTGATACAGAACCGCAGAGGCACAGCCTGGCCTCATGCACAAGTCATTTTTCCTGGATTCCTTGCTAAGTGGTAATGATCATAATAATCTTAGTGTGTAAAATGTAAGAGGCTTAGGCAAGGCTGGGCACGGTAGCGCACGCCTGTAATCCCAGCACTTTGGGAGGCCAAGGTGGGCAGATCATCTGAGGCCAGGAGTTCAAGAACAGCCTGGCCAACATGGTGAAATCCTGTCTCTACTAAAAAAAAAAAAAAAAAAATGCAAAAATTAGCTGGGTGTGGTGGCGCACACCTCTAGTCCCAGCTACTTGAGAGGCTGAGGCAGGAGAATTGCTTGAGTCTGGGAGGTGGTTTCAGTGAGCCAAGAACAAGCCACTGGACTCCAGCCTGGGCAACAGAGCGAGACTCCGTCTTAAAAAAAAAAAAAAAAAAGAGGCATAGGCAAGAAAGATCACCTCATCTCGCCATCATCCCACTATCCACAAGCAACAGAGACATCACTAACCACACACAGCACCAGTTCCCAGTGAGGCAGGACACAGCCCCTGAGTCTTTCTCAGCACAGAACTGTTTTCTCCTGGGCTTGGACACAGCCTCAGAATCCTCAACAGTGCCTCCAGACCAGGCCCGAGAGATGGAACGGAGAGATGGAACCATCAGCCGTTCCCTACCCTTGATAACAGTGGAAGCTGGCTGCATTTGTAAATACCCTCAGGCGCTAGGAAGGTTTCGAACCTGCTCTTCCCCCACTCCTCCATGCCCTCCTGTCCCAGCCTCAGCCCCCTCAACTGCATCCTGGATGTCAGCTGAGGCACCCACGTTTGCCCAGGAATGTCCTAGCTCAGCAAAGTCAGGCAATCACAGAGGGAAACTCACAAGAAGGGGGAACTTTCTGGTAACCTCAGGCTTTCCGCAGGCAACCCCAGGCCAGGGGCTGCCAAGGGGCCTGGGTCCTCTGCCTTTGCCAGGCTGGCTGACCCTGGGCCTGAGAAATAGTAGCTGATCCAATCCCCTGTTAGGCACCGGAGGCAACCAAGCCACTGTTTGGTAGCAGTGGTGGACTGGAACCCAGGGGTCCTCTCTCTTCTATTCCGGCCACCACCGCCTCTCCCTGGCTTCTTCCCTTGGAAGCCAGCAGAGCTGACCTCCAGGGTCTGCAGGTCCATGGCGTCTTCTGGAGGCATAAGGAGAGAGGTGACTCTTGAGGGACTGACAGCTGCCTTGTCCAGTCAGCAGCCACAACCGTCCAATGTCCCCCTCCCTGGCCCCAGCAGTCCACTCCAGAGACATCCTGTAGAAGGCCCACCCGCTGGCATGGGCTCCTCTCTGGCTGCTGAGCCATTTTGCTTGCTCTGTGAGGACAGAGGGAAAAAATGTGTTTTCCTAGGTCTTGGCAGCCAGCTCTGCTGGAGCCGCCTCCCTGCTGGAAGGGGAGCAAGGCTGGGAGAACCCAGCACCACAGAGAAGCAACGGCCTGGGGTTCCAGCCCTAGTTCTGGCACCCTCTCACACTCGCTGTGTGGCTTCAGGGACAGCACTCCCTCTCTCTGGGCCTCAGTTTTCCCAATATGCCAAACCTCCTCCAAGTCTAAGGTACCTTCCAACAATGACTATCTCCGAGTTTAGAGTTTCAGATTCTGGCTCAGAGCTCCAAGACCACCAGCAGAATGGAGGTAGGGAAAGGAAAGTGGTGAAGGCTTCCTGAAGGTGGGGGCATGAGATGCAAACTATCAGACTATCAGACTAGCCCTCTTCTCCACCTGCACAGCCACAGACCACTTCCTCTTTCATCTGGACCATGACCACAGCTGCCTGCTCACCAGCCTCTTGCCTTGCCGTCTGTCTCCAATCCCCACCATTGATCCTCCTGCAAGAGCTGTCAGAGGAATCACTACTGACACAAACCCATGAGCCTGTCCGTGCTTGGCCCACTTCAAAACCCTGCAATGCCAGCCTCCCCGCAAGCCCACACAGTAGGGTCCTCAGGCCTCAACCATGTTCCTGTCCACTCTCTCCCAGGATCATATGCTAACAAATGAATGAACAGATAGCAAATTCTACTATCCCTGAATGTTTCCCAAAGGGACAAGCGGGCAGTGCATGCCAGTGTGTGTGAGGGAGGAAGTTGCCTGAGCCCTGAAGGATCTGCTCGCTTTTGGGAGACTGCTTCAAGATTCCTCCAGCCTCTGCCCTGGCTTCCTGTTTCTCTGGGGTTCCCAGGCCTTTTTCTGCATATGTTGTGGAGCTCTTCGAGGACAGGGATCCAGGGCTCATTCATTCAATCAGCAAACATCCGAGAAGCACCCATTGTGTTCCAGGCTCTGTGCTGGGCCCTGGAGACCCTGAAGTGAATCACAGTTCCTGCCTTCAAGGGCTT
This sequence comes from Theropithecus gelada, assembly GCF_003255815.1. NCBI lineage: Eukaryota > Metazoa > Chordata > Mammalia > Primates > Cercopithecidae > Theropithecus > Theropithecus gelada. Next base: position 12,345,976 of record NC_037678.1, read on the forward strand.
TGCAGACAACCACCACTCTATTAGACTCAGTGCACTAGTCACCTCCCCAGGGAAGCCTTCCTTGATTGCCCTGGCGAAGTCAGAGCACTGTTATGTACTTTCAAACCACAGTGACTTCTCCCTCACATCACCCATCTCAGCCGTGTTTTGCATTTACTTCTGTGGATATTTCTTCAACTCTGTGTCCACTGCTCAGCTGTAAGCTCCCAGAGGTCAGTCTCTGGATCTGGTCTGTTCATCTCATCCCTGGCGTCTGGTCCAGGGCAGGGGCCCAATGGCAATGCAGGGCCCAGGGGTGATTCAATGGGAAGTTAAACCTCTCAATGCTAACTTTTCATCTGGGACTGAGTCAACCAGCCACTTCCCCTCATCCCCTGACCCCAGGCCCTACTTTGGAATGTTTCCTGCCCAGCTTTCAGGGTGGGCCTATCTGGCTCCTGTGCTCCTGGCCCCAACCCCCCTGACTCAAACCCCACCTACTCTTGGGTACCCCCAGCTCCTGGCATGGGGCAGTTGGCTCTTTCTCTTCCACAATTCACCTGGAAAATATGCTGTCTGCAGTCTGAGACTTCCAGAGCTTCCCCCTTCTACCCACCATCCTGCCATCCTGGCTGTTATCTAGTTCCAGTGGCAGATGGGAACACTGAGGGTCTCAGCGGCTGCAGCAGAGCTCACCCAGGGTTCAAAGATCCAAAGTAAAAAGATCATTGGTTCCTCACACTAGGAAGTTCCATTGCTCCCCTCCCATGATTCCCTAGCCTGTGGGTGGGTGGAGGGGGAAGGTGGATTAAGACCAAGGAATCTCTAGCCCCCAGCCCATCCTGCAGGCTGCTACAACAAACAGGTGCTTTCTGCAGGGCTATTGGGTGAGTGGGTAGGTGGTGGCTAGGTCAGGCCCCACCCCTCGCTCATTAACCCTTCGTGCAGAGGCCTATCCCCACTGCCTGCTGACCCTGCCTGGCCCAGGGTGAGGACTCGGGGTCTGCCGGCTGGCTCAGAGCCTCAGCTAGCTTCCGGCGTCCAGCTGTAGGTCAGTCTGGTCTCACTAGTCCCACTTGTGAACTGAAACTACCAGGAGGGCGGAAACCGGCTCCACCCCATCCTCCAAGACCTAGCAGGTACAGCCTCCAGAACCCGGACTACCGAGAAAGCCTGTGGTCCTCTCCCTGCCCCGCACCTTTGCGGTCAAGGTTTTCTGGCCCTTCCTGTTCTCATGGGACTGAGGGGATGGGCAACCCTGGGAAGAACGAGAGTACGTTGGGTTTTCCCTCCCTAGGGAGCCCCAAAATCTGGGGGCAAGAACCTGGGCTCCAACTCACTTTGTTACCAGATCCACCAGGGTGCCAAGCGGGGGTGGCTCACACCCCTCGCTCCTAGCTTAGCTGGGTGGGATCTTTGATACCTTGCCCCACCCTGTGGCTGCGGGCACCGGCTCTGGGCGGGGGACAAACACTGGGGTCACGTGGCGGAGGCCCTGGGAAACTCCGGGGAGAGCGGGGACCGGACAGCCCTGGGTAGTAGGACTGGGGAGGCCCAGGCCAGAATTCCCAGACCCCGTGTGAAGACGCATGGGTCCGCTTCCTTCGCTCGGGTCCTTGTTCCGCGTTTACTCCGGTGGCCAGCCCAGGGCACGCCCTCTCCGAGGTACACACCGCTGGTGTACAGGCCCCAGGGAGCGCGCGCGCGGACACGCACACAAGCACACACGCGCACACACAGCACAACAGACACACGCCCCCCGAGGTACACTGCGCACGCACGCACCGGGCAGGATACCCAGGCCGCCCGCCAGGGAACACACGCCCGACCGCCCGCCCTCAGACGTAAACAAACCGCGCACGCACCGCCCGCCGGCGCCGGGCCAGGGCCTGTTCCCACCGAAGTCACGTAGGAGCACAGCGCCCCCGCCCCCGCCGGGCGGACGCTGAGATCGCCAGCCTGCGCTGCCCCTTCCTCCCCGGCGCCGCCGCCTCCCCGCCCGCGCCCCGGGAAGGGGCCCCGTCTCCACCCCGACTCCACCGAGCTGGCCTCGGCCCCGTCCTCGGCGTCCCCGGGACGGCCGCTCCCTTCTCCCCGCCCCGAGCCGTCGGGCGATGGAGCCCCGGGAGCCCCGACGGATCGGGTCCCGGCGCCCACCCTAGGCGCGTCCTGGGGCGGGAAACCCTGCCGCCTCGGGGTCCCGCGCACCGCCCTCCTGGCCCCGCGTTCCTCACCCGCCTCTGGGCCCTCTTGGCCCGGCGCACTCGCACGCGCGCGTCTCGCCGCTGTCCCGGCCGCTGTCCCGGCCCGCGCTCTGGTCCGTCTCCCCTCCGCTCTGAGCCGCAGGTCGCTCTGAACCGGGCGCTCTGGAGCGCCGCGCTGAGTTTTGTTGTGGGGAGGGCGGCGCAGGGGGCCGAGGCCGCGCGGAGTTGTAAGGCGAGCTTCCCGGAATTACTCACTCACAGGATTCCTTTCATTCATAAAAACCCAGTCATGCGGTGACGTCACCGTCCCGGCTGCCCTCCGGCCAGCAGCGGCCGCCTGGTCCCTCGGCCCCGCCCCCTTCTGACCCCGCCCCCTGGTAGCCCCGCCCCCGGGGCCGCTCTGGTTCCAGTGCTCGTTGGGTGCGTTCACGTGACACGTCGCGAGAGCCCCGTGGGTGTAGGTGTCATTGGCTCATTTTGCAGTCAGTGGTCCTGGCCCTCTTCTTTCGACCTACACCTTCTGCCTTAATGATCTCATCCAGTTCCGTGGCTTTAAATGACATCTATATGACCATGAGCCCCAGGTGTGTATTTCCAGAGCGAACAGCTTCTCTGAGTTCCAGACTCATAGCCAGCTGCCCACTCTGCACCTCCAGTGGGTGTCAGATGGGGACTGCAGAGGACTCGGCCCAAAGACCGCTCCTGATGTCAGCCCTACCTCCACTCCCCTGCCATCCCATCTCAGCTGCTCAAGCCAAAACCTGGGAGCCTGGCTCCATCCCTCACTCTCCCTTCCTTCCCACCTCAGGACTCAAGCTAGCGGTGTCTCCAGGTCTCCTGCATAGGACCACTTCTCACCACTTCCAGTCATGGCACCTGGTCTCAGCACCATCAGCTTACCCAGACAATGGCAGCAGCCTCCGGATAGATAGGATCCATAGTTTGCCTCCAAAGTCTTTCTTTCTACACCAGCCAATGTTCTTCTCAAAACAAAGCTCAGGTTGTTTACACACCTCCTTTGGCCACTTTCTCTCCATCCACTGCTCTTCGGCTACAGTGCCCTTCTTTCTGTCCCCCAAACATACTGAGCTCATTCCTGCAACAGGCCTTTGGCACTGGCTGTCTCGCCTTCTGTTCACTTGCCTGGCTTTTTCTCATCTTTCACGTCAGCCCAGATGTCACTGCCTCAGAGAGACCTTTCCTGACCACCCTGGTTAAAGCAATCTTCACCTCTGAATTTTTATTTTTATTTATTATTATTGCTTTTTTTGAGACAGGGTCTCACCCTGTCACCCAGGCTGGAGTGCAGTGACACAACCTCCTTCTCCCGGACTCCAGCCATTCTCCCACCTCAGCCTCCCAAATAACTAGGAGGCTGAGGTGCACGCACCACCACGCCAGGTTCTTTTCTGTTTTTTTTTTTTTTTTTTTTTAGAGACAGGGTTTTGCCATGTTGCCCAGACTGGTCTCAAACTCCTGGACTTAGGCAATCCACCCACGTTGGGCTCCCAAAATGATGGGATTACAGGTGCAAGCCACCACACCTAGCCTTGAAATTTGTTCTTATATTACCTTAATACTTCTGTAGGGTGTTTCATCATTTATGTATGTGAGCGCTGGTTATTGTCTGTCTTCCCCAACCAGAATGTATGTTTTATGAAGGCAGGCCTTGTCTCTTTTTCTTTTTTTTTTTTTGAGACAGAGTCTCACTCTGTTGCCCAGGCTGGAGTGCAGTGGCATAATCTTGGCTTAGTGCAACCTCTGCCTCCTAGGTTCAAGCAATTCTCGTGTTTCAGCCCCCGATTAGCTGGACTACAGGTGCGTCACCATGCCTGGCCAGGCTGGTCTTGAACCCCTGACCTCAGGCCACCCACCTCGGCCTCCCAAAGTGCTGGGATTACAGATGTGAGCCACTGTGCCTGGCCAGGCTTATCTTGTTCACACTGCCTGCCCAGTGCCTGGAATAGTGCTTGTCACGTAGTAGGCCCACAGGAAATACATGTTGAAGGAATACATGACTGGAGGCTCAGAGAGGTGAAAGTGACTTTCTAAATTCACTTGGCTAGGAAGTACCAGCACTGGAATTGGAATCCAGGTCTGAATGATTCCTGGCCCAGATGTTTGAGGGTACATCGCAGGGGAAGAGGGCCACATAAACATGAGGGCTGTGTGCCGTGGTGGGAAGCCCCATCCAAAAGAGATGGCTTCAGAGGCCACATAGCGGGTGGGTGTTGCTGTTCATCCCCCGCTTTCCTTTGCTCATGATGTCCCCACTGCCTGAAATTCCATCGCTCCCACAGTCTCTCCTGTGAAGCCGACATCATGGTACTTCCTCCACTGTGGAGGGCATAGGACCTCTCCAAATGGGGAGGCCTCTGTGTGGCACCATGATCACCAGCAAGGATCCCCGCTTTTCTTGATGTAGCGAATTCTATTTCAGCGCCCTTGTCTTGCTTTCCTGCCTCTGTGCCTTGGTCCACCAGGCACTATGACTTCTTTCCCTTCCCTCCCACAGGCCGTGGGTTTGGTATGCAAATTGGCCCACTAGTTTCCCAGATGACCAAATGTTGAGGCAGCTCTGTCTAGCACTCAAAAAACCAATTGCTCACTCCTCTCCATGTGCATAGCTAAAAGAGCCACCTAGGTTAACTTTTGTAACCTTTGGGGTACAAAAGTTCTTAATTTTAGAAACTGCACAATGGGGTCTATTTTCTCTACTCCCCACCCCCTTTAAAAATAAAAACAAAACAAAACAGGATCTCGCCCTGTTGCCCAGGCTGGAGTGCAGTGGCATGATCATAGCTCACTGCAGCCTTGAACTTCTGGGCTCAAGCGATCCTCTCACCTCAGCCTCCCAAGTAGTTGGGTCTACGAGTGTGCATCACTGTGCCTGGATAATTTTTCTATTTTTTGCAGAGATGGGGATCTCCACCATATTGCACAGGTTGATCTTGAACTCTTGGCCTCAAGCCTTCCTTCTGCCTCAGCCTCCCAATCTACTCCCTTTTTTATTAGTTTCTCAGGAGCTGGGGCCACACCTGGAACACTGTAGGTGCTCAACTAGTGAGTGAATTCCCAGTGGACCTGAACAACACTTCTGGACACCATGCTGCCTATATCCTTTACTCCCATCCCCAGCCCGCCAGAACAAGGGATCAGTGCCTCACTATCCACCCTGCAGGGACTGCTTCCCATAGGCATAGCTCCCTTTCTGGTCAAGATCAAGGGCCATGGTGCAATGTCCTACTTAAAAGTGGGGGCTCAGGCCGGGCATGGTGGCTCACACCTGTAATCTCAGCACTTTGGGAGACTGAGGCAGGAGGATCATTGAGCCCAGGAGTTCGAGACCAGCCTGGGCAATATGGTGAAATCTTATCTCTATTTAAAAAAAAAAAAAAAAAAAGAGAAAGAAAAAAAAAGAAAGAAAATGACCATCAGGCAGCCACCATAGTAATCATGGGTTGCAGCAAGAATCACCAATGGATATGAAAGCTTGATGAGAAAGTATTTACATAGTTTCAGCTTATTTCCCCACAAGATGATAATTAATTATGGAAGGACAAATCATAAGTCGGCAGTGGAGAAATTTGGCAGACACAACCTTCGCTAAGTGATCAAAGTTAATATCACCAGTGAGGGGCAAATTGCCTTGGACTTCGCAGATGAGATAATAGTATCGTATCGATGCCCAACTTCCTGACTTCAGTGCTTGTCCTGTGGTCGTAGAAGAGAATGTGTCCTTGATTTTAGGAAATATACACTGGAGTATTTATTTATTTATTTATTTGAGACGGAGTCTTGCTGTCTCACCCAGGCTGGAATGCAATGGCACAACCTTGGCTCACTGCAACCTCCGCCTCCCAGGTTCAAGTGATTCTCCTGCCTCAGCCTCCTGAGTAGCTGGGATTACAGGCACCCACCATCATACCCGGCTAATTTGTGTATTTTTGTAGAGACGGGGTTTCACCATGTTGGCCAGGCTGGTCTCATCGTGATCCGCCCACCTCGGCCTCCTGAAGAGCTGGGATTACAGGTGTGAGCCACCGCGCCTGGCCCACTGGAGTATTTAGAGGTAAAGGGCCTCATGTTTGCAGTTTACTCTGACATGGTTCTGAAAATAATACATGTAGATAGATAGCGTTACGGGTAGAATTTCATAATATTAAAATGTATATTTTGAAGTCCTAATGCCTAAAAATCTCAGAGTGTGATTGTATTTGGAGACAAAGTTGTAAAAGGCGTAAGTAAATTAAAGTATTTACGGTAGGCCCTAATCCAACCTGACCGGTGTCCTTATAAGAAGAGAAAATGTGGCCAGGTGCAATAGCTCACGCCTGTAATCCCAGCACTTTGGGACGCCAAGGCAGGCAGATCACTTGAGGTCAGGAGTTTGAGACCAGCCTGGCCAACATGCAAAACCCTGTCTCCACACACACAAAAAAATTTAGTCGGGCGTTGTGGCACATGCCTATAATCCCAGCTACACAGGAGGCTGAGGCAGGAGAATGGCTCGAACCCGAGAGGCAGAGGTTGCAGTGAGCCGAGATCGCACTACTGCACTCCAGCCTGGGCGACAGAGCGGGGCTCTGTCTCAAAAAAAAAAAAAAAAAAAAAATTGTTTTTTGAAAGTAGGGACTCTCAAGTCAGCCTGTCGGGTTCAGATCCTGGCCCCACGCCTCACCAGCTGACCTCATCTCCACCATCTATAAACCGGGTTTACTAATAGTGCCTCCTTTTAGGCTGTGAAACAAGGTAATGTATTTGCACTTACAAGCCTCTGGCACAGCGCTTAGTATGTAATACAGGTCAATAATATCAGGTTAGAGACAGGAGTCCTCTAGAGCAGTGGTCCCCAGACCGCAGGCGGAGGATGGGCGCCGGTCTGTTCGTGGCCTGTTAGGAACCAGCGGGGTGAGTGAGCATTACAGCGTGAGCTCCGCCTCCTGTCGGATCAGCAGTGGCATTAGAGAGTCTCAGATAGGAGCGCGAACCCTGTTGTGAACTGCCCGTGTGAGGGATCCAGGTTGTGCGCTCCTTATGAGAATTTAACTACTGCCTGGTATGCCTGATGACCTGAGGTGGAACAGTTTCTTTTTCCTTTTTTTTTTTTTTTTTTTTGGAGAGTCTCGCCCTATCCCCCAGGCTGGAGTGCAGTGGCGCCATCTTGGCTCCCTGCAACCTCCGCCTCTTGGGGTCAACTGATTCTCAGGCCTCATCCTCCTCCGAGTAGCTGGGATTACAGGCACGCGCCACCAGGCCCGTCTAATTTTTGTATTTTTAGTAGAGTCGGGGTTTCCCCATGTTGACCAGGCTGGTCTCAAACTCCGTACCTCAGGTGATCCGCCCCCCTCAGCCTCCCAAAGTGCTGGGATTACAGGCGAGAGCCACGGCACCCGGCCACTGGAACAGTTTCATCCCGAAACCATCCCCTACCCACACTCCCCACTCTCCACCTCCACCCCCCATCCCCCATCTGTGGAAAAGTTGTCTTCTACGAAACGGTCCCTGGTGTCAAAAGCAGAGGTAATGGACAGAGTGATCAGTTCCCCGAATGCCCAGGGAGCACGCCCTGGGTACCGGGTGTGGCGCTCCTGTGTATCAGGTCGCCTTCAATCCTCTCCACATCTTAGCACTTAGGTGTTATCATGGCCACGTTGCAGATGAGGAAATCGAGACCGTGGCAGGTGAGGAACCTTGCCCAGTATTGCACAGTTAGTCCCTGGCAGAGAAGGACTTGAACTCAGGCTGGTCTGACTCGAGGGCTGTGCTTTCTCCTGCTGCCCCTGCCAGAATGACTTGCTGGGTTTTTTATGGAGAGAGTCGATATTTCACGTGGGCCACTTCAGAGTCTGACCATAATTAGAACACATGCCATTTCTGCACGTGGGCATCCCTGGCTGGGATCCTGGAGGACACTTGTGCCCTCCTCCCCCTCTTCTTCCTCTTCCTTTTCCTCTACTTTGTCAATCCTAAGGCAAACCAGGCAGGGCCTGGTGGAGGGAGTCTCTGACCAGGGCCACTGTCTGCAAATACAAGGGTCCTGAGTCTGGGCTGGAGATGTGATTGTTCAGCAGAGAAAAATGGTTTGAGTAAACCCAAACAACCGGGCCGGACACAGTGGCTCAAGCCTGTAATCCCAGCATGTTGGGAGGCCAAAGCAGATCACTTGAGGCCAGGAGTTCGAGACCAGCCTGGCCAACATGGTGAAACCCTCGTTTCTACTAAAAATACAATTAGCCCAGTGTGGTGGCAGGCGCCTGTTGCCCCAGCTACTCAGGAGGTTGAGGCAGGAGAGTCGCTTGAACCCAGGAGGCGGAGGTTGCAGCGAGCTGAGATCTTGCCACTGCACTCTAGACTGGGCAACAGAGCAAGACTGTTTCAAAAAAAAAAAAAAAATCCAAACAACCCCAGTACCTACTGTTATTATTTTTTTGTTTTGTTTTATTTTTGAGATGGAGTCTTGCTCTGTCGTCCAGGCTGGAGTGCAGTGGTGCGATCTCAGCTCACTGCAAGCTCCGCCTCCCGGGTTCCCGCCATTCTCCTGCCTCAGCCTCCCGAGTAGCTGGGACTACAGGTGTATTATTGTTTATGAATCACATTTATGTGCTTAAGAGCTGTCATCTCACAAAATTCTATGAAGTATCTGTACCACCCCCACTTTATAGATGAGGAAACTGAGGCTAAGTGGGCTGAAGCCATTTGCTAAGGGCCCTTCCCACCCACATGTGAGTATGAACCTTTCTCCACTTCACCAGCACTGGGAGTTTTCATTGTCTAAGCTCTGCTAATTTCCTAGGCAAATGACGTTATAGTATTTAAATTTGCATTTCTGTGAATAGGAATGAGCTTGAACACATTCCCATTTGCTTGTTAACCAGTTGGGTTTTTTCTTCTTTTGTTCGTGTGCTTTGCCTATTTTAGAGAATACATTTTTATGTTTGCAAACTGATATTTTAGGAAGCTGAAACAGTACTGCACATATTCCATTTTTCCCCAGCCCTCCATCATTTTCCCTCTAAAACCTCCCCCCTCCCCACCCCTAGCAGCTTCAATATACCTGGAGATGTGCCAGCCCTGGTCTGAGTCCTTTTGTGCCAAGTCTGCAAAACCATCACTGGGGCACTGCTGCTCCATCCACCTCACTCCTGCACGCCAGCTGCTCTGGCTTCTGGAGAGAATCCAGCATCGCGACCACAACCACCACCGCAACGACAGCTGCAGTCACGACAAGGTCATCTTCACCAGCCATAGCCAGATCCTCAGAGCTTCCAGGAATCCCTGGAGTACTCGCCTCTCTCCTTCATCCGCAGGCCTTCATCCTCATCTCCATTGAACCCACTCTCCTGCCACTTCCAGAGGAAGCAGAGGCCGTGTGATAGGCACTGCCTCCACCCTCTGCACCTGCCCTTCCCTCTCCCTCACTGTCCCCTCAGAGGCTGTCCTTTGTCTTGCCCCAAACCCACCTCTCCTCCTTCCAGAATCCCCATGCCCACACCCCAGTCTCTATCCCCTCCCTCTGAAGCAAATGGCTTCAGCCCTCCTAGCCTCGGTTTCCTTATCTATAAAGTGAGGGTGATACAGATACTTCATAGAATTTTGTGAGATGACAGCTCTTAGGCACATCAACGTGATTCACAAACAATAATAGCCGGGCGCGGTGGCTCACACCTGTAATCCCAGCACTTTGGGAGGCCGAGGTGGGTGGATCACAAGGTCAGGAGTTCAAGACCAGCCTGACCAACATGGTGAAACCCCGTCTCTACTAAAGATACAAAAATCAGCCTGGTGTGGTGGCATGCGCCTGTAATCCCAGCTACTAGGGAGGCTGAGGCAGGAGAATCATTTGAAACCTGGAGGCGGAGGTTGCGGTGAGCCAAGATCGCGCCATTGCATTCCAGCCTGGGTGACAGGGTGAGACTCCATCTCAAGACAAAACAAAACAAAACAAAACAAACAAAAACAATAATAACAGTGGGTACTGGGGTTGTCTGGATTTTTTTTTTTTTTTTTTTTGGAGACAGTCTCTTTCCGTTGCCCAGGCTGGAGTGCAGTGGCAAGATCTCAGCTCACTGCAACCTCTGCCTCCTGGGTTCAAGTGATTCTCCTGCCTCAGCCTCCCAAGTAGCTGGGGCTACAGACACCTGCCACCTCACTGGGGATGGGACTGAAATATCTCCAAGTGGCTGTCATCTTTAGCAGCCACCCCTGAACCCCACCCTCACCCTAACACCCGCTCTTGTTTTTTCTTCCCTTTATGGGCAAACCTCAAGTCATCCCCACTCACTGCCTCTGGATTCTCACTGCCCCTCATTCCCAATCCCTCACAGGCTGAGGGCTGCCCTCAAGAAACCTCTGAAGGGAATCTGGCCGGGATCCCAGTGACCTCTTTGTTACTAAATCCAGGTCCAATTTTAGCCCTAATCTGTCTTGACCTTTGACAGCATGCAATGGTGTTGCAATCTCCCTTCCTTTTAATTTTTCTCTTTTTTTGAAATGGAGTCTTGCTTTGTCATCAGGGTGGAGTGCAGTGGCACCATCTCGGCTCACTACAATCTCTGCATCCTGTGTTCAAGCGATTCTCCTGCCTCAGCCTCCTGAATAGCTGGAATTATAGGCGCCCACCACCACAACCAGATAATTTTTTTTTTTTTCAGACAGAGTCTTGCTCTGTTGCCCAGGGTGGAGTGCAGTGGCACGATCTTGGCAAGCTCAGCCTCCCGGGGTTCACGCCATTCTCCTGCCTCAGCCTCCTGAGTAGCTGGGACTACAGGTGCCCACCACCGGGCCCGGCTAATTTTTTTGTATTTTTAGTAGAGACAGGGTTTCACTGTGTTAGCCAGGATGGTCTCGATCTCCTGACCTCATAATCTGCCCGCCTCCGCCTCCCAAAGTGCTGGGATTACAGGCGTGAACCACTGCACCTGGCATTTTTGTATTTTTAGTAGAGACAGGGTTTTGCCATTTGGACAGGCTGGTCTCGAACTCCTGACCTCAGGTGATCCGCCCACCTCGGCCTCCCAAAGTGCTGGGATTACAGGCATGAGGCACTGTGCCAGGCCTATTTTCCCCCTCTTTTTGGAAATACTGTTTTCTCCTTGGTGTTTTTGTTTTTGTATTTGTTTTGAGACAGGGCCTCTCTCTGTTGTCCAGGCTGGAGTACAGTGGCACCATCATAGCTCACTGTAACCTTGAACTCCTGGGCTCAAGCCATCCTGCCGTCTCAGCCTCCCAAATAGCTGGGATTACAGGCATGCAGCCACGTGCCTACCTCCCCTTGCCTTCTAAAGCTTGGATTTCCCTCCTATCTTTTCAGTTTTCATCTCTGGCCCTCCATCTTGGCCTCTTAATTCTTAGCGAGGCTCAGAACTTTGGCCTTTGCCCTCTTTTCTTATTGCTGGGGAACCTTATCCCTGCCTCAAGATTTCAGGTGCCACCTGATGCTGAGGACTCCCAAATCTCTATTTTGGGCTCCCAGCTGTCTCTCATGGAACAGATCTGCTTAAGCAACTGCATGGATGACATGGATTTTCCCATGCCCTTCCCTGGCATGTCTAACTCCACATTGTCTCAGTGGGGCTCAGCATCACCCTCCCCACCTAATTTCTCCAAAAGGTTGATGATGCCATCTCCTCCCCAGTCATCCTGGAGAGAAACCAGGCCATCATGCTCACCTCACCCTCTCTCTCCCTCCCACAGTGAACAAGTCACCAGGCTTCAGTGAGCTCATCTCCTTAACTTCTCCCTACCCTCTCTCTTCCCTCAGCCATGGCCTCCGTTCAAGCCACAGCATCTGGCTCCAGGACAATTGCAGCAGCCTTCCGCCTGGTCTCCCTGCCTCCAGCCTCCATGCAGAGGAGAGAGAGAGCTTTCTAAAACCTAAACTTGGCCAGCCTACTGCTCTGCTCACAACCCTTCCACGGCTCCCCAGTGCTGTCAGGACAAAGTGTAAGCTCTTTCTGTAAGCCTCCTCAATCTGGCCTCTGCCTGCTTTCGCCACCTCCTCTCGGCTGCAGCCACAGTGAACTCTGTTCTCATGCCCATCTACTGCCTCGTGCTTTCAGTCTTGCCAGTACTTCTCCCTGGAACTCCCTCCCCGTCTTGTGCTTCAGTCCCCAGCTCAGATGTCACTTTGTTCAGCAGTCTTCCCAGATCATCCCCAGGCTGACTCAGGTTCCTGTGTTCAAGGTAGGAAACTTACCAGTGTATCCCTCATGATAGCACTTTCCTCTCTGAGTCGGTGCTCTGTGTCTTCATGGCTGTCTTCTCTTAAACCACATGCTTTTTGAGGACCAGGATTACATCTTTTCATTTTGTGTCTCCAGAGCTTAGCCCGGGCCATGCATATAGCAGAGCACGATCAATGTTTTTCTTTCTTCTTTTTTTTTTTTTTTTTTTGGAGACAGAGTCCTGCACTGTCACCCAGGCTGGAGTGCAGTGGCGTGATCTCAGCTCACAGCAATCTCTGCCTCCCGAGTTCATGCGACTCTCTTTTCTTTCTTTCTTTCTTTCTTTTTTTTGAGACAGAGTTTCGCTCTTGTTGCCCAGGCTGGAGTGCAGTGGCCTGATCTCAGCTCACTGCAAACTCCACCTCCTGGGTTCAAGCGATTCTCTTGCATCAGCCTCCCAGGTAGCTTGGATTACAGGCATGCGCCACCACGCCTGGCTATCACGCGACTCTCATGTCTCAGCCTCCCAAGTAGCTGGGATTACAGGTGTGCATCACCACGCCTGGCTAATTTTTTTTTTTTTTTTGTATTTTGTATTTTACTAGAGATGGGGTTTTACCCTGTCGGCTAGGCTGGCCGCGAACTCCTGGCCTCAATGATTTGCCCACCTCAGCTTCCCAAAGTACTGCGATTACAGGCGTGAGCCACTGTGCCCTGCCTAGGCCACGGTGCCTATGCTAGGAGCATGATGAATGTTAATGGGATGAAGGGAGGGATTGTCCTTGTTCCACTAGGCCTTGTCCTAGGCTCAAGCAAGAGGGTCAGGCTGTGGCGGGAAATGGAGGAAGGAAGAGGGTATCATTAGTTTCTTAGAACAGGGATCCCCAACCCCTGGGTCTGGGTCGATGGCGTATGAGGAACTGGGCTGCATGGCAGGAGGTGAGTGGCGGGCGGGTAAGCAAGTGAAGCTTCATCGATATTTACAGCCGCTGCCCATTGCTCGCTCACATTGCCACCTGAGCTTCACTTTCTGTCAGATCAGTGGCGGCATTAGATTCTCATAGGAGCTCAAACCCTATTGTGACTTCACATGCAAAGGATCTAGGTTTTGCATTCCTTATGAGAATTTGATGATCTGTCCAGACGCCTGATGATCTGTCACTGTTTCCCATCATCCCCAGATAGGACCATCTAGTTGCAGGAAAACCAGCTCAGGGCTCCCACTGATTCTGTGTTGTGATGAGTTGTATAATTATTTCATTATGTATTACAGTGTAATAATAATGGAAGTAAAGTGCACAATCAACGTAATGGACTTGAATCATTCCCAAACCATCCCCCAGCTCCGTGGAAAAATTGTCTTTCACAAAACCAGTTCCTGGTGCCAAAAAGGTTGGGGACCTCGATCCTACAAGGTCCTTTGGCTCCCTGACAGTGGGGACTGTGTTTATATCACTGATTGCCCTCATACCCTGCATAACGCTATGGCAGGGCAGCCAAACATGGATTGATTCTCTGGAGACCACTGCAATTCCCCTTTATTACCATTGCATCCCAGGGGCACAGTGATTCAGCCTACTCATGAATGTGTGATTTGCAGTAGAATTTCAGGAACCCCTGGGACATAAAAGAGGATCATCAGGGCTGGGCGTGGTGGCTCACACCTGTAATATCAGGACTTTGGGAGGCCAAGGCAGGAGGATTGCTTGAGCCCAGGAATTCAAGACCAGCTGGGACAACATAGCAAGACCCACCTCTACAAAAATTTTTTTAAAAATTAGCCAGGTGTGGTGCTGTTCTTCCGTGGTTCCAGCTACTTGAGAGGCTGAGGCGGGAGGATTGCTTGGGCCCAGGAAATCGAGGGTGCAGTGAGCCATGTTTGAGCCACTGCAATACAGCCTGGGTGACAGAGCGAGACTCTGTCTCAAAAAAAAAAAAAAAAAAGATAGGGGCTGGGCACAGTGGCTCACCCCTGTAATCCCAGCACTTTGGGAGGCTGAGGTAAGCAGATGGCTTGAGGTCAGGTGTTCGAGACCAGCCTTGCCAACATGGTGAAAACCCATCTTTACTAAAAATACAAAAATTAGTTGGGCATGGTGGCGGGCACCTGTAATTCCAGCTACTCGGGGAGGCTGAGGCAGGAGAATCATTTGATCCCAGGAGGCGGAGGTTTCAGTGAGCCAAGATCACGCCACTGTACTCCAGCCTCAGTGATGGAGCAAGACTCTATCTCAAAAATAAATAAATAAAAAGTATTTTGGGGTGATACACACATTCAGACCATAGAATATGTGATGATATGGAAAAATATATTTGCCTTTATATTCCAGTGCTTTTTCACAATAAACTATTATCTGTATATTTGAGACAAGCTTTTATTAAATTGTGAGCCCTGAGGACAAGAATAGAGATGTTTTAGTGTCCCCGCCATACTAAGAGTAAGGCCAGCCAGACGCAGTGGCTCACGCCTGTAATCCCAGCACTTCTTGGGAGGCTGAGGCAGGTAGGATTGAGACCATCCTGGCCAACACAGTGAAACCCCGTGTCTACTAAAAATACAAAAATTAGCCAGGTGTGGTGGCACGCACCTGTAGTCCCAGCTACTCTGGAGGCTGAGGCAGGAGAATCTCTTGAACCCGGGAGGAAGAGGTTGCAATGAACCGAGATTGTGCCACTGCACTCCAGCCTGGTGACAGAGCGAGGCTTTGAGTCAAAAAAAAAAAAAAAAAAAAAAAAAAAAAGAGTAAGGTCATGCACATAGCAGGTATTTCATAATTAATGGCTGATAAAACAGAAATGAGGATGAGAAGCACAAGAGAAGGGACAAAGGGATTAACAGCTTGCATACTCTGACCCTCAAGAACTCCACATTAGATGCCCCCATCCTGGGAGGCTTGGCACACACCCTGCATCTTTACCTGAAATACTCCTGCTCAGCCTCTCCAATCATCACCGTCCTTCACCATCCTTCACCATCCCTCACCATCCCCTACCATCCCCCACCATCCCTCTCCATCCCCCACCATCCCTCACCATCCCTCTCCATCCCTCACCATCCCTCTCCATCCCTCACCATCCCTCTCCATCCCTCACCATCCCTCCCCATCCCTCACCATCCCTTCCCATCCTTCTCCATCTCCCACCATCCCTCTTCATCCATCACCATCCCTCTCCATCCCTCTCCATCCCTCACCATCCCTCTCCATCCCTCTCCATCCCTCACCATCCCTCTCCATCCGTCACCATCCCTCTCCATCCGTCACCATCCCTCTCCATCCCTCTCCATCCCTCTCCATCCCTCTCTATCCCTCTCCATCCTTCTCCATCCTTCGCTACCCTTCAATATTCAGGTTTAAGCCAGCTTCCTTGTGAAGCTCCCTGGTTCCCTGTTCCTGAGAACCAGCTTCTTCTCAGCCCACAGTCTGTCCTGTGAGCTCCTGAGCTGGGCTGAGGTTCTCCCAGAGTAGGGAAATCCCGCCTTTCCTGACCAGGCCTGGCTTTTGCCCTTGGGATGGAAACACACATGGCTGCTGCCTCACAGCTCAGGTCACCTCCTGAGGAGTCCACTTCCCTCCTGTGGAGGGCACAAGCCCTGATGTCCCGCTCACCAAGTCAGAAGCCATGTAATTAGCATAATCATGCACAGCTGCCTTGTGGGCTCCGCACCCTCCCATCACCTCTCCCATGGCAGCAGCAGGATTTTTCCACATTGCTTCCTGGCCCCGACCTTCCAGGGCACCCACTGCTTGTGGGACAAGGTCTGCCTCCTTGGCCTGACACTCAAAACTCTTTCTTTTCTTTTTTTTTTTTCTTTTATATATATTTTTTGAGACGGAGTCTCGCTCTGTCGCCCAGGCTGGAGCGCAGTGGTGTGATGTCAGCTCATAGTAACCTCTGCCCCTGGGTTCAGGTGATTCTCGTGCCTCAGCTTCCCAAGTAGAGTAGCTGGGACTACAGGCATCTGCCACCACACCCAGCTAATTTTTTGTAGCTTTAGTAGATATGGGGGTTTCATCATGTTGTCCAGGCTGGTCTTGAACTCCTGACCTCAAGTGATCTGCCTGGTTTACCTCCCAAAGTGCTGGGATTACAGGCGTGAGCCACTGCACCAGCCCTTTTTTTCTTATTTTGAGACAGGGTCTCACTAAGTCACCCAGGCTGGAGTGCAGTAGTGCAATCATAGCTCACTACAACCTCCCTTCCCTTGGGAGGCTGGGGCTCAAGCAATCCTCCTGTCCCAGCCTTCTGAAGTAGCTGGGACTACAGGCATGCACCACCACGCCTGGCTAATTTTTAAAATTTTTGTAGAGATGAGAGTCTCGCTACGTTGCCCAGGCTGGGTTCGAACTCCTGGGCTCAAGCGAGCCATCCGCCTTGTGCTCCCAAAGTGCTGGGATTACGGGGAGACTCTTTCTAGATGGCCTCTGGGGACTGTCCTCCTGCTCACACACCAGGTTTCAGCAGTACTCAATCCCTTGCAGGTCCCCAAACAATCCACACAATCTCATGGTATTGACTTTTGCTCACACAGTTCCTTCCACCTAGAATGTTCTCTTTCCTAATCCAGCTGGCAAACTCCTATTTAATCTTTGACATCCAATTTAAGATCAGAGGTGGGTACATTTTTTTTCTGTAAAGGGCCAGAGAGAAAAATATTCCAGGCTTTGTGGGCCATGAGGTATCTGTCATGATTACTCAACTCTCCCACTGCAGAAAGCAGAAACGTGTGTAAACAAATGGTGTGGCTGTGTTCCAATAACACTTGTTTACAGAAACAGGTGGCAGGCAGGATAGTTTGCCCACTCCTGCTCAAGAATAATCTCAAAAGCTTCCCACAGGAAGGAGTTTAACAATGCCTTCTAGCAACGGCTTACGTATTTTATCGTAACGCAAACCTGGACTGTAATGAACCTATAGCTGTGATGATTACATGTGCTGCTGGGCAGACCATTATCTCTCAGCTGGATTTCTTTTTTCTTTCTTTTTCTTTTCTTTTCTTTTTTCTTTTTTTTTTTTTGAGATGAAGTCTCACTCTGTTGCCCAGGCTGGCAGGCTGGAGTGCAGTGGCACTATCTCAGCTCACTGCAGTCTCTGCCTCCCGGGTTCAAGCAATTCTCTGCCTCAGCCTCCCGAGTAGCTGGGATTACAGGCGCCTGCCACCATGCCTGGGTAATTTTTGTAGTTTTAGTAGAGATGGGGGCTTTCACCATCATGGCCAGGTTGGTCTTGAACTCCTGACCTTGTGATCTGCCTGTCTCGGCCTCCCAAAGTGCTGGGATTACAGGCATGAGCCACCCTGCCCGGCCATGGATTTCTACGATAGCCTTCTCACTGGTCCCCCAGCCTCTGCCTTCCCTTACACTCTATTCTCACTGAACAGACATAAGCTGTTAAAGTGTAAATTCATTCTGGTCACTCCTCTGCTCAAAAACCTCTCATGGTTCCCTATTGCCCTGAGATTGAAAGCCAAAGTCTTAAAATGGTTTCCAATGTCTTACAAGTTCTACTCCCAATATCCTTTTAACCTCAACGTTATTGCCTACTACACCCACACGGGCTCTCTGTACTCCAATACAAAGCTATGATAGCCTCCTTGCTTTTCCTCTTAAAACAAGCCAGGCGGGCTCCTGCCTCAGGGCCTTTGTTCTCGCTCCATCTGGAACACTCTTTTCCTGGTTGTCCACATAGCTCACTCCTTCGCCTCCATCAGGTCTTTATTTAATTATCTTCCTTCTAACATTTTTCCTGGCCAGTCTAGTTAAAACTGCAACGCTCCTGGGTCTCTCCTTCCTGTGTTTACTCCCCAGCACTCCTCACCCTCTAACTCACTACGTATTCCCCCAACTTTTTGTTTTGTTTTGTTTTGAGGCAGAGTCTCCTTCTGTCGCCCAGGCTGGAGTGCAGTGGCAAGATCTTGGCTCATTGCAACCTCCGCCTTCCGGGTTCAAGCTATTCTCCTGCCTCAGCCTCCCGCGTAGCTGGGATTACAGGTGCCAGCTGCCATGCCCAGCTAATTTTTATATTTTTAGTAGAGATGGGGTTTCACCATGTTGGCCAGGCTGGTCTTGAACTCCTGACCTCAAGTGATCCACCTGCCTCAGCCTCCCAAAGTGCTGAGATTATAGGCATGAGCCACCGTGCCCAGCCTCCTCCAACTTTTTAATTATAAAAATGTTCAGGCAGTCTGGGCATGGTGGCTCACGCCTGTAATCCCAGCACTCTGGGAGGCCGAGGTGGGCAGATCACGAGGTCAGAAGATCGAGACCATCCTGGCTAACACAATGAAATCCCGTCTCCACTAAAAAATACAAAAAATTAGCTGGGTGTGGTGGCGGGTGCCTGTAGTCCCAGCTACTCGGGAGGCTGAGGCAGGAGAATGACGTCAACCCGGGAGGCAGAGCTTGCAGTGAGCTGAGATTGCGCCACTGCACTCCAGCCTAGGCGACAGAGCAAGACTCTGTCTCAAAAAAAAAAAAAAAAAATGTTCAGGCCAAGCACGGTGATTCACGCCTGTAATCCCAGCACTTTGGGAGGCTGAGGCAGGCAGAATGCTTGAGGCTAAGTGTTCGAGACCAGCCTAGACAACATGGCGAAAACCAGACTCTACCAAAAAAAAAAAAAAAAAGTCATAGTGTCCTGAACCTGTAGTCCCAGCTACTCAGGACATTGAGATGGGAGGATCACTTGAGCCCAGGAGGCGGAGGTTGCAGTCAGCCAAGATCACCCCATTGCACTCCAGCTTGGGTGACAGAGCCAGACCCAGTCTCAAAAAAAAAAAGTTCACACAGATAATGGAGGGACTAGTGCAAGTGCAAAGGTATTCAAATACACAAGCACAGATCCCACAGTTAAGGTGCTTTGAATGTAACATGCTGACATGATGACACCTCACTCAAAGACATTAGCAAAACACACTCTCTGTTTCCTTCTCTATCTAGTTCATTCTGTGTCTTTCCCCACCAGGATGTGAGCAGCACAAAGGCAGGGATTTTTGTCTATTTTGTTCAGTGCAGTTTCCTCAGCACCAAGAACATTGCCTGGCACATAATGAGTGCGCCTAGAGTTTGCAGAGAGAAAAGACAAGATAGGTGCTGATGCTGGTTCTGCCTCTCATCGACACCGGCCACTGGCACTGCCTCTCATTGGCAACTCTGGGGATAATTTGCCCTTGTGGAACCTCATTCTCTTCAACTACAAAGTGGGGATGACAGTACTACATCACAGGGCTGTTGCAAGGATCAAAAAGTAAGAGGTCGGCTGTGGGCGGTGGCTCACACCTGTAATCCCAGCACTTTGGGAGGCCGAGGCAGGTGGATCCCCTGAGGTCAGGAGTTTGAGACCAGCCTGGCCAACATGATGAAACTCCGTCTTTACTAGAAATACAAAAATCAGCCAGGCGTGGGGGCGCACGCCTGTAATTCCAGCTACTTGGGAGGCTGAAGCAGGAGAATTGGTTAGAACCCGAGAGGTGGAGGTTGCAGTGAACCGAGATCACGCCACTGCGCTCCAGCCTGGGGGACAGAGCGAGACTGTTTAAAAAAAAAAAAAAAAGTAAAAGGTGTAACATTGCATCCTTAGCATGTTAGTTAGATTTCCATGTAGCTCCTTGAAGGAAGGGACTAGTCTAGTCTGACCCTCTGTGCTCTGGGCTTAGAGGGCAGACACCCTCCCTGATGCATGGGAGGAGCCTAGCGCAGCACCTCAGGAGAAGTTACTTTGACTTTAACTGCTAGCAGCTCCATTCGCTAGCTCTACAGAACCCACTCCCTCGTGCTTACTTGCCTCATCCCTTTACTTGCTCATTCAGTGCTATCTAATAATTCCCTCCATTCCATCTTTTGATTTATCTACTCATTAAATAGTTTCCACCAGAAATACCTAGGGAAGGGATACTTAACTTCATCAGGTACTGAGATTCTATTTTGTGAATGTCTTCTGTGAATGATCTTTGTTTCCAACAATTGATCCAGCCTCCCTTGGCCTTTTCTGAATTTTATTATTTATTTATTTATTTATTTATTTATTTATTTATTTATTGAGACGGGGTCTTGCTCCGTCGCCCAGGCTGGAGTGCAGTGGCGCGATCTCAGCTCACTGCAACCTCCGCCTCCTGGGTTCAAGTAATTCTCCTGCCTCAGCCTCCTAAGTGGCTGGGATTACAGGCGCATGCCACCGTGCCTGGCTAATTTTTTGTATTTTTAGTAGAGGCAGGGTTTCACCATGTTAGCCAGGATGGTCTTGATCTCCTGACCCCGTGATCCACGTGTCTCGGCCTCCCAAAGTGTTGGGATTACAGGTGTAAGTCACCGCGCCTGGTCTATTTATTTTTTGAGACGGAGTGTCACTCTGTCACCCAGGCTGGAGTGCAGTGGTGTGATCTTGGTTCACTGCAATCTCCACCTCCTGGATTCAAGCGATTCTCCTGCCTCAGCCTCTCCAGTAGCTGGAATTACAGGTGGCTGCCACCACGCCCGGCTAATTTTTTTGTATTTTTTGTAGAGAGGGGGTTTCACCATGTTGGTCAGGATGGTCTCGAACTCCTGACCTCAGGTAATCCATCCGCCTCAGCCTCCCAAAGTGTTGGGATTATAGGCATGAGCCACCGCGCCCGGCCCTTTTCTGCATTTCAGATTCACCTGTGTGTCTGCATTTCCAAATGTGCTTTGCAAAATCCTGAATGCAAAGGTGGGTGTTTGTTGAAGAATGGGACACCGCATGTTGCCCCTGTGGTTTTTCTCAGGAAAGATTGCTTGGCAGTGGGTGGAATGCATGGCCTTTTTTGCAAGCTCCTTGATAACCATCACTCTAACTTTGCTTGTTTGGGGTGTGGAGGGCAAGATATTTTCATTGAGAATTCTGAGTCTTTATCCTTTTCTCTCCACTTCAAGCTGAAACTCTTTATTCTTTTCTTTTTTTTTTTTAGACATGGTCTCGCTCTGTCGCCCAGGCTGAAGTGCAAGCGATCTTGGCTCACTACATCCTCGACCCCCCGGCCTCCCCTGCACACTAGCTGGGAACAGAGCCAGGCACCACCACACCTGGATAATTTTTGTATTTTTTGTAAAGACGAGGTTTCTCCATGTTGCACAAGCTGGTCTTGAACTCTTGAGCTCAAGTGATCCACTCACCTTGGCCTCCCAAAGTGTTGGGATTACAGGCGTGAGCCACTGTGCGCAGTCAAGCTGAAACTCTTAAGCAAATTTTAAATCTTACTTTAAGTAACACTTTCCTCACCTGTAAAATGGGGACAGGAGGAGATGATGGAAGTGAAGTCACTTTGTAACTGGTGAAGCTCTGTACAGATATTAGTTAAGATGGTTAATTTCATTAACCTGTGAAGATTCTTAACTAAATCTTGAGCAATTTGCATTGGCTGCCCTACCTAGGCACTAATATCTTTAGATGGACTGAGGAGGAAACACACTTTTATTTTGTTTTGGAGACAGGCTGGAGTACAGTGGTGCGATCTTGGCTCACTGCAACTTCTTCCTCCCGGGTTCAAGCGATTCTCCTGCCTCAGCCTCCGGAGCAGCTGGGATTACAGACTATGGCCAGCACACCCAGCTAATTATGGGGTTTCACCATGTTGGTTAGGCTGGTCTCAAACTCCTGACCTCAAGTGATCCGCCCGCCTCAGCCTCCTAAACTGCTGGGATTATAGGTGTGATCCACCGCACCTGGCCTACACACTTCTTTTCACAAGAATAATACCAGCAACTATACTTCCCACGTAAATGGAGAGCAGTCTTGCAGATTCCTCTAGACCTAGGGTTGGGTGATTATTAGGGAAAGAAAAGGTCCAGCCAAACCGGTGGGCTGAAGAGAGGAGACATGACCTGCTCAGTCCGAAGCAGATGTGTGACTGAAGTCTAGTCTCCTGGCTTCTCTGCAACATACCTCATTATCGGCATTATTAACCCTAACAACTGCTATTTATTGAAATCCCACTATGTGCACGAATGGGGACTAATTCACTTCTAGATGTCACAACAACCTTGTATTACTGTGCCCACTTCTTGGATGATGGGTCTGAGGTTCACAGAGATCATTTGTCCAAGTTCCTACTGAAAGTGCTAAGGTATTTCCTGAGACTGGCTCAGGGCGTGTTACCAGACAACAATGCATACATTTTTACCACGATACTTAGCTTAGTATGTTTTACTTACGTTAAAAATTTAGGAGCCGGGGGTGGTGGTTCACGCCTGTAATCCCAGCACTTTGGGAGAATGAGGTGGGCGGATCACTTGAGATCAGGAGTTCGAGACCAGCCTGGGCAACATGGTGAAACCCCTTCTCTACTAAAAATACAAAAAATTAGCTGGGCATAGTGACGGGCGCCTGTAATCCCAGCTACGCGGGAGGCTGAGGCAGGAGAACTGCTTGAATCCGGGAGGCTGAGGTTGCAGTGAGCCGAGATCGTGCCACTGCAGTCCAACCTGGAAGACACAGCGAGACTCTGTCTCAAAAAAAAAAAAAAAAAGACATATGTGGTAATTCCCCTAGGGAGTTTGGCCTTAGTTGTGAAAAATAAAAAAGCCATGCTCAATTTTTGTTCTATCGGAAAAAAAAGTATTGGCCGTTTAGCTGAAATTCAAATGTACCTGAACATCCCATATTTTTTATATGCTACATCTGCCAACCCTGGCTTGAGGCTACCTGGCAAAAATCAAAACAGGTTCCTCCTTGTTATGCCCTATGCCTCTGTTGCCTTTATTTTTATCTTTACGAGCAATCATTAACAGTAACTTCAGACTCCAGGCTCTGGCCGCTTTAGGAGGCGGAGAGCGGACTAGGGTGAGACTCCTGGCCCTCATCAACTTGACTGCCAAGGGGCCGTCACGTGTACCTTCCGCCCCGCACAGACATGGCCGCGTCTCGCCGCCGAGGATTGGCTCCCGCCGAAAGCTCGTCCTCCCTCGGCTAAGGGAGCCGCTTCCATTGGGCAGTTAAAAAAAAGGCGGACCCCCGCCTCCCGCCGTCCTCGGGCGTGGGGGCGGAGCCTAGAGGAGGCCTGGGGCAGGGCCACCAGTGATTGGTGGAGAGCGGTGGTCAGGCCATCACGTGGCCCGAGGCCGGTTTGTTTGCGGAAGTGGGAGGAAGTAGAAGTGCTGAGTAAGCCGAGGTGAGTGACCTCGCAGGTGGGCGGGGCCTGGGGTACCTTCCCTAACTTCCTCCGCGCCACGGACTGCTACATCTCCGCCGGACCCCCTGTGGATCTTCCTCGTGTCTCCGATTCTGAGGCATGTCCTACATTGACCCTTATGTGACTCCCTGAGTGCCCCCACCTTCCATCTTTTCATCCCCCAGCGTCCCCAACTCCCATCCCGAGACCGCCCGTGTCTCATCTCGAACTTGTGGACTCCAGGGACCCCAGCTTCGACCCTGAGTTCCTCCCCTGTACTCCAGTCTCCTCCGTGTGTCTCCCTCGATATTCCTAACTTCCCGAGTCATTCCATCTCTCCTCTTTCCCCGACTCTCAGTGCCTCTTTAGGCCCCATTGGCCGTCCTCATTTTCCTTTCTGTGCTCCTCGAAGTGCTCCCCACTTCACTTGATTCCCCGCTTCACCTCGGTCTCCACCTTTCGTGGTGCATCTACCCATTTCTCACTCCCTGCTTCTCCTGCCTTTCCTCCCTGCCTTTCCTCTCTCGCGTGCCTGCAGACCTGCCCCCGACATGCTCCCTCCTTCCCCTCAACCTGGCCACCCCAGAGTCTCCCACCCCCAATCCTGTGTCCACCTCCTGCTCCCACAGATGACTTGGAAGCTGGTGACAGGGAGCATGTGACCCGGGTGATCATGGGACTGGACCAGGAGCAAGCCCGTGGGTGTGGGACAGGGAAGGCACAGGGCAAGGGGACCTGTGGCCATATTTTTAATGGGCTACCCACATGACCCCAACATATACCTCCCCCTAGCTTCTGGGTCTTTCCCTCACCTGCCTCTTACCCGCCCAACAGGATGTCAGGCAGGTTTGGNCTGGGTCTTTCCCTCACCTGCCTCTTACCCGCCCAACAGGATGTCAGGCAGGTTTGGTTTGGCAACGTTGAGGCTCCACCCTTGGGCCGAATGCATTGTTTTTGAATGCATTGCTTTTGTTACAGTCTCTGCCTGGAGTTTAGCCTGTCCAAGTCTCAGTTTCCTCATCTGTGACGGGGGATTGTACTTCCTGCCCTCATAAGGCTGCCATTAGTTTCAAAATTTGAATGAGAAAATGTAGAAGGTAAAGCTTTATAACCAGTATGGCTCTGTACAAATACATGACTTTACTGTTGTGTCGTAGGCAGGGTTGAAAGGAATGGAAAGGGAAAAGGATAGAGAAGACAAGGAGAGAAGGATGAGCAGAAGGTCCCTTGTCTTTCATTGTATCATTTGGCAATGTTTGTTGATCACCCCTTGTGAGTCAGGCTCTTCTGTGTATGTTCTCTTCACCGTTCATTCAGTCATCATTTATCTAACAAATATTTTATGAACTGTCTGATGTTCTAGGCTACCCTTGGTGTAGCCAATGATATTCTCACTTCACATGAGAAAAAGAGGGCGAATGAGTTGCTTGAGATCACACCGATGAGGTTGAAGCTGGAATCTGACACCAGAGACTGTGTGGTTGCCCTGATGTGTAAGGTTTTTGCCACTGTTGTCTCAGTGCTTAGGACACTTTTTCTCCCTTCCATGGGTTGCTTTCTTGTTACATGACAGACTCCCCCAAAGGGAGTTTCCCTCTTACTCAGCAGATTGACATCACTAAGAGATACAGAAAGGAGAAATTTAAATACTGTGTGTGTGTGTGTGTGTGTGTGTGTGTCTGCACACATCTGTTGGGTGTGTGTTGGGGGAAGTAGGTAGGCAACAGGTAAGGGGCCGTAGTGAAGAGTGTGTTACAAGCTTCACTTTGTAGAGGGTGGCTCCCTGGGAGAATATGTTCTGTGTCTTTCACAGTGGATTTTGATAGAGTCATGTCTTAAATGTCTCTTCTCATTTTCGGATGGTGATCTCATCCAGTCTTATTTCTTTAAGTGCCATCTCTATTCTGTCAACCCGCAAATTTATATCCCCAGTCCAGTCCAGACCTTTCCGTGGAATGACAGACTCGAATATCTAGTTGCTTACTCAGCACCTCAAACTTAGGCTTTTCAAACTTGAAGTATTTATTTATTTATTTTTATTATTTTTTATTTTTTTGAGACAAAATCTCTGTCACCCAGGCTGGAATGCAATGGCGCGATCTCGGCTCACTGCAACTCCCATCTGCTGATTCTCCTGCCTCAGCCTCCTGAGTAGATGGGATTACAAGCATGCGCCATCATCATGCCCAACTAATTTTTGTATTTTTGTAGAGACAGGGTTTCACCATGTTGGCAGGCTGGTCTCGAACTCCTGACCTTAAGTGATCCGCCTGCCTTGGGCTCCCAAAGTCCTGGGATTACAGGAGTGAGCCACCATGCCAGGCCTCAAACTTGGAGTTTAGAATTGAGCTCCTGTTAGTTCTGCTCTCCATCCCTGACCCTACCCTTCACCAAAACCTGTCCCTCCCACTGTCTTTCTCATCTTAGGAAATGGGAGTATTATTCATTCAGTTGCTCAGGTCAAAGCTGTGAGATTATCCTTGATGCCTCTCTGTTTCTTACCCCACACCCAGCCAGAGCGATCTTGTTAAAATGTTGTCTCTTTCAGTGGCCTCTCCTCTCATGGCACAAGCCTGGCCCCCTGTTGCTTCTCTGATCTCACTGGCTTCCTTGCTTTTCCTGGAACTTGCTAAACATGTTCCAGCCCTAGGCCTTTTGCATGTGCTCTCTTTGGCTAGATATTCATATGACTTTCATCTCTCTCCATGAGGTATTGATTTAAGATCAATTTCTTGGTGAAGACTTCCCTCCTCGCCCTATCTAAAATTTCACTCTCCACCTCAGCACTTCCTATCGCCATTCTCTGTTTTTTCTCTTCAGTAGTTAATTGGCATCTAAAACCTTTGTATATATTTTACCTGTTAATCTTCTTTATTATTAGTAGCTCTGTCTAAAATATAAGTTCCAGGATGTCAGGGATTTTGTGGGGGGTTTTTGGTTGATTGTTTGTTTTGGTTTTGAGACAGAGTCTCACTCTGTCACCCAGGCTGGAGTGCAGTGGTGTGATCTCGGCTCACTGCAGCCTCTGCCTCCTGGGTTCAAGTGATTCTCCCACCTCAGTCTCCCAGGAAGCTGGAATTACAGGCGCACGCCACCACACCCAGCTAATTTTTGTGTTTTTTTGGTAGAGATGGGGTTTCACTATGTTGGCCAGGCTGGTCTTGAACTCCTGACCTCAAGTGATCCACCCTCCTCAGCCTCCCAAACTTCTGGGATTACAGATGTGAGCCACTACACCTGGCCGTGTTCTGTTTTAAGACAGGGTCTCGCTGTCGCCCAGGCTGGATTGCAGTGACACAATCACAGCTCACTGTAGCCTCGACCTCCTGGACTTAAGCAGTCCTTCCACCTCGGCCACCTTAGTAGCTGGGACTTACAGGCATGAGAGACACCATGCCTGGGTAATTTTTAAATTTTTGTAGAGATGAGGTCTCGCTCTATTACCCAGACTGGTCTCAAAGTCTTGAGCTTAAGTGATCCTCCTTCCTCAGCCTCCTAAAGTGCTGGGATTATAGGAGTGAACTACCGTGCCAGACCAGTCTGTTTTGTTTACGGTTGTATCCTCAGCGGTTAGAACAATGCCTGCCACAATCCATCTCAGTAAATATTTGTGGAGTGAGTCATAACATGGGCCACACTGTACCGTGCCACCAGCCCAAAGATCTCTTAAAGTCACCCCTGTCTCATGTGCTTGGGAGCTCCAGTGACAGTTTTGGGGCAGTTTGCTCCCAGCTGTGGTGCAGCCAAGCTGAGTGAATGAAAGAGATGCTTTTTCCTTTTGTGAGAGGACACTTTGCTCTGGCTCACGTGAGCAGCAGTGCATTTGAGACAAGCCTTTTGGAATCCAAGAGCCTGTAGAGCAAGCCTCGCTCAGCCACTTTCTTTCAGCTTTCTCCTGAAGGCAGTTTGAGGATTAAGAGCCTGATGCTCCGGATTCCGGCTAATTGGGTTCAGATCCTGGCAGATTGTGTAACCTGTGTCCCAGTTTCCTGTGTAATGTGGAGAGACCTGGACCTTTTCTTACAGGTGTTTGGAGGGTTAAATGTAGCAATTCGGCCGGGTGCAGTGGCTCACACCTGTAATCCCAGCACTTTGGGAGGTGGAGGTGGGTGGATCACCTGAGGTCAAGAGTTCAAGACCAGCCTGGTTAACATGGTGAAACTCTGTTTCTACTAAAAATACAAAAAAATTAGCCAGGCATGGTGGCGCACGCCTATAATCCCAGCTACTCTGGAGGCTGAGGCAGGAGAATTGCTTGAACCCGGGAGGCAGAGGTTGCACTGAGCCAGGATCGTGCCATTGCACTCCAACTTGGGCAACAAGAGCGAAACTCCGTCTCAGAAAAAAAAAAAGTGGCAATTCACCTGAACCAGTGCTGAGGCATCTAGTGCCCTGTGGGTGCTGGGCAACATCTGGTGCCCTGTGGGTGCTGGGCAACCAGTGCTGATGGGGTGTGAGGGGATGGGATCAAGCCCTTTTCCACTCGCCACTAACTGAGGGAAGAGGTTGGAGTGAGCTGGGGTCAGAGGGAACATTTGCGGGGATATTTGCTGGGAGGCTGCCTTGGATGTCCAGAGGCTCAGATGGGAGCGGACATGACCCGTGTGTTCCTTTAGTGTTTTCCCACCCACGGATTGAGCACCTGGTGTGTGGCCAGCCCTTTGCCTAGTGCTGTTCAAGAGTCGGAGGACACAGGCAGGCACCCGGCCCCCGCCACCTGCCACCCCATTTCCTCTCTCGGGGCCTCGATTTCCCCACATGCCAAACAGGGAGAATGATCGCACCTTCCTTGTTTCTTTTTTTCTCTTTTTTTGAGATGGAGTCTCACTCTGTCATCTAAGCTTTAGTGCAGTGGCGTGATCTTGGCTCACTGCAGCCTCTGCCTCTCAGGTTCAAGGATTCTTCTGTTTCAGCCTCCCAAATAGCTGTGATTATAGGCACCCATCACCACGCCAGGCTAATTTTTTTTTTTTTTTTTTGTATTTTTAGTAGAGACGGGGTTTCTTTCTCACCGCATTGGCCAGGCTGGTCTTGAACTCCTGACCTCAGGTGATCTGCCCGTCTCGCCCTCCCAAATTGTTGGGATTACAGGTGTGCACCCGGCTGCACCTTCCCTGTTTCTTTGTGAGCTTGGAGGTAGATAACAAGCGTGAAACCCTTTGCCAACCATGAAGCATGGTGGTCTTGTGAGAGGCCAGAGGCTAGTGTGTGATGGCATGCCCACGTGCCGGGTGGCACAGATGGTGGGAGCTGCAGGAAGGAAGTCAGGGCAGCTTGGCACTCTGAGCAGACCCTGAGTTTTCGGCCTGCTCTGTCTTGACTGGGTGGGAGGAGGGTGCTCCGGAGGGTGTCACTGCTGCCAGGTTCTGCTGCCAGGACCATCCAGCAGTTGTTCCAATCATGGGACATCCTGTCGTCAGCAGCTGGGGCTCGTGAGGCCTGATTTCCACCTTGGACAGTTGTGTGTGTGCTCCCGGAATCCCCCACGTGGCCAAGCCGTGAGGTCTGCTTCCTGGCCTGCTGCCTGTGGGTTCCTGTCACGCACCTCTCGGGCAGCTGTCCGGCTCCTTTGCTCTCAGCTTAGTCAAGAAGGAAGCAGAAGGCTTGGAGCCTTTCCTGCTTGCACTAGGAGTGAGCTCAGCCTAAGCACCCTGACTATATATAAAGCTGAACTTTCCAGACTGAAGCCTGGGGAGGGATTAGTCCGATCACTTAGGGCCACTCCTGAAGCAGTGCAGGTGCTGGATACAGGTTCTCCCAGTGGAGGAGCGAACCCCTTGGGGGCCTGTAGCCACTGGTGGGATTTGAGCACGATATTTCCATATCCATTGTGGAGAGGAGCCTGGCAGCTCAGAGTGGGTGGGAACAGTGTGTGATCCTTGTTATCACCTTCAAGGGAATAAAGTGTGTCCAGGGGCTTCAGAGGTGCTGGCCCCGTGGGCTTGTAATTGGGTCCTTCATTCATTCTCATTCATTCATTCACCAAACATTTATTAAACACCCACTGTGGGGAACATCATGCTAGGTGCTTAGGGAAACAAATCAAAGCAGCCCAAGCCAACAGATGCACCCCCATTCTCACATGGTGTATGTTCCTGTGGGCTGGGCCCTGGGTGGTGTGGGGTGCTGGGGAGAAGGGTCAGGCACACCAGGCTGCAGGGCAGAGGGGCAGGTATGAATTTTCAGAGGAGATGGCACCTGAGCTGAATTTTCATGGACAAGAACAGATTTATTCATTTGTCCTTTATGGAGCACACACTCAGGTTAAGAAAGCGGGGAGGACGGACTAAGCCGATGGAGCGTATGTGCGGTATCCCCCAGTGCACTGAGACGTGAGTTTGACGTGTTCTGGGAGGATCGATGGTGCGGCGTGGCTGGAGTAGAGGTGAGGGATGAGCTGGAGGGGTGAGTTGGGCCAGCTCTCATGGATACTGGAGTCTGGGCTTTCCCTGGGAGGTCATGGGGCGCCACTGGCCAGGGTCAGCAGGGAGACCTGCAGCGGGATTTGCATCGTACAGTGGGCATGGAGGGGTGTCAGGCTGGGTCAGGTACCATGCAGGCTGGAAGGGAGCTCTGGTGCTCTGAGCATTCAGAGCGGGCAACTGGGCCTTAAAGGATGAGCAGGGGCTCCAGCAGGAACGGGAGAGAGCCTTCCAGGGAGGACGCAAGCGCAAGCCCCTTTCCCTCCAGAAAAGCAGTTTTCACACAGACCTTCCAAAGGGGAGGAGAGGGGACTGCCCAGGCCTGGCGGCTGCAGAAGACAGCAACCACCAGAGGGCAGGGACCGCTCCCCTCGTGCCTGAGACCTGCCCAGGGTCCTTCAGGGAATTCTTGGCTGAGGAGGAACCAGATTTTTGGGACTGACTTCTCCCTCACCACCCGCTGTGAGCGACCCTCTTGGTCCCTGTCCTCTACTGCACCTCTTCCGGGGCTTGGCTCCTCATCGTAAGAGGAGCTTCCCTGGGCATGACTAGGGGCATGACTGACATAGCACCCGCTGGACAAGTGACTCCGGGTGACCTGTATTCACACTGATCACAGCACTAACCGCGGCCCCTCCTCTCGGCACGTTCCCCTCTCCAGCCATCCAGTCCCCATGAAAATACTCACTGTTCGTGGGTGGGCCAAGCAAGCCCCCGATCTCTGTCTTCCCCCGTGTTCTGATCTGCTTCATCCACTGTGAAGGCCTCTCGCCATTTCTCCCGCTGGCAAACTCCTATTCTTCCTGGAAAATTCAGCTCAAAAGTCATCTCCTGTAGCGGTCCTTCCCCCAGGGGACTGTGCACTCAGCGAAACAGGGACTGGGCTTGGGTCTCTACAGTGACTATTTGTTTTATGAACCCAGGTAGTCACTTCCAGGGAACTCATCAGAGATTCTCCCATTGCCTCTAATCTCCCTCTGTTCCCATTCAAAGTTTTTTGTTTCTTTGTTTGTTTTTCTTTTTTGGTGGACATCAGCTTTAATTTGTCCTTTGTTTTGTTTTGTTTTTGAGACAAGGTCTTGCTCTGTTGCCCAGGCTGGAGTGCAGTGGTACAATCTTGGCTCACTGTAGTCTCGACCTCCTGGGCTCAAGTGATCCTCTCGCCTTAGCCTCCCGAGTAGCTGGGACCACAGGTGCCCACCACCATGCCCAGCTAATTTTATTTTATATTTTGTAGAGACAGGGTCTCGCCATGTGGCCCAGGCCAATCTCAAACTCCTGGACTCAAGTGATCCGCCTGCCTCAGCCTCCCAAAGTGCTGGGATTACAGACGTGAGCCACTGTGCCCTACCTTGATTTGCCCTTTGAACATGTACAATTGGGGGCCTCTCTGGGCCTCAGTTTCTTGATCTCTGAGATGGGATAATAATACTTGTTCCTCCCGCCCTTCAGCTCCTCCAGGGGAGCCTCACACCAGCACACACTCTGTCAGTCTTCCCTGAATGAACCCAGCAGGCGAGCTTGGTGTTGACAGGGGATGGGTGAGCAGAGATAAGGAAAAAGGCCAGAAATATCTGACTTCCCTTGAGGGGGGGACCAAAATTGGTACCTGGAAATTGCCTGGCTTGGACAGGCAGAATTGTCACTGTCAACCCCCACCACCAAAGGTCTTGGGTCTTTGTCTTTCTGCTTGTGGTGTTTGGGAGAGCTGTGTGACGCAGCCGAGGTGGGGTCTGTGTCAGGTGACCCGGGCATCCTGGGGGTGCAGGGAGAAGCCCAGGTGAGGAGCAGGAGGGGCCGGTCATCAGTAGGAAAAAGTGATTGTCTACCCCACGGGAAGGTCAAGGGTAGGAGGCTGTGAGAAGCCAGGGGGAGAGACGAAGTGAGGCATGACTCGGGGGGCCCTCACCCAGCATCCTCCTCTTGCAGCTGTGCTGGGAAGAGCCTGGGCTCTGGGGTCCGGGTGGCGGGGACAGAAGGAAGCACGTGTGAACACTTTCTCCCTGCTGGCCGCCTTCCTGGTTGGCGATGCCGTGAGTGTTCCAGGATGTGGCCCCGTGGCTGTCATTTCCTTTCTTCCACCTAGTGATAACAATGGCCACTGTTTGTGTGCCCACGGTCGGCCTGTGTCCCAGACACCTTCCCTCCATTGCGTCATCTCATCCTCCCGCCAACCCTGAAGGCTGGATGCCAGCCAGGCCTGTCCTTTCTGTGGCCACACACTGCTGTGGGTGTGTGGGAGGCATCCCCCAGCCCCAGGCCCTGGTGGTGGGGACGCAGGCTGGGGCATTGAGGAAGGAGGCTCTCTGGGGGTGCGGAATCTTTCTTTGATTTCACTGCACCCCTGTTGGCTTTCTCCCTTAACCTGAGGCTCATGGGTGCTGGATGCTCTTGACTCTGCCTTTCCTGGGAGCACCCCTCCAGGTCTCTGCAGGCCCATCCTCGGGGGAGCCTCTCTGCCGCTCTTCCAGGCCAGGCCTGACCCCCATGGGTCCCCATCTTCCCGGCTGCAGCCCCCAGAGGCTCAGCCTACACTGTTACTTCCTTTGAAAACTATAATCGCTTTACATAGCATCTGGAAAATAAGGAAAAGGAAAAAAAAAAAAAGCCTATAAACCCAGCACCCTCATCTATTCAATGGCATGTTTTCTGTCAGTCTATCTTGGTTTGTTTTCTATCAGTCTTTGTTTTTTCTATGCATAATATTTACTCGGTTAAATTTTTGTTTTGACAAACTTTCTGTGAGCCAAGCTTGTGGACGGAGATGAAAAGACGAGCAGCTGCCTTTGAGAAACTTAGACTCTGGGCCAGCCCAGCTGGGCGCCAGCTTTCACTGCTCCACCCACTAGCTGGGTGACCCTGGGCCCGTGAGTTTACCCCTCCGTTCTTTGGTGTTCTCGTATGTAAAATGAGGATAATAATAGTAACCAGTTCATAGAGTGGTTGTGCAGACAAAATGATTAATGTACAGAAAGCTTTCAGGATGGTGCCAGAAAGATGCACCGGAGTGTTTGGTAGAAGGATGACGAAGCTTACGGTCTGGCAGGAGGGGCAGTTGTAACGTGCTGGGGTGTGATAGTACAGATGTGATTAAAGTGAGGGAGAGCCCAGAGCAAGGAGAGAGAACCTGGCGTCTGGCGATGGTGTATCAAGAACATTTTAGGCCAGGCACGGTGACTCACACCCGTAATCCCAACACTCTGAGAGGCCGAGGCAGGCAGATTGCTTGAACCCGGGCATTCAAGACCAGTGTGAGCAACATGGTGAGACCCTGTCTTTATAAAATTTTTTTTTTTTTTTTTTTCTGAGACAGAGTCTTCACTCTGTCACCCAGGTTGGAGTGCAGTGTGCTATCTCAGCTCACTCCAACCTCCACCTCCTGGGCTCAAGCGATTCTCCTGCCTCAGCCTCCCAAGTAGCTGGGATTATAGGTGTCCACCACCATGCCCAGCTAATTTTTTTGCATTTTTAGTAGAGACGGAGTTTCACCATGTTGGTCAGGCTGCTCTCAAATTCCTGACCTCAAGTGATCCGCCCGCCTCAGCCTCCCAAAGTGCTGGGATTACAGGCATGAGCCACCATGCCTAGCCTCTATAAAATTTTTTTTGAAGAAATTACCTAGGCATGGTGGTTGGTACACACCTGTAGTCCTAGCTACCCAGGAGGCTGAGGTGGAAGGAGGTAGAGGCTGCAGTGAGCCATGATTGAGCCACTGTACTCCAGCCTGGGCAACAGAGCCAGACCCTGTTTCAGAACAACAACAAAAACTTTTTTTTTTTTTTTTGAGATGAAGTCTTGCTCTGTCGCCCAGGCTGGAGTGCAGTGGCCGGATCTCAGCTCACGGCAAGCTCCGCCTTCCGGGTTCCCGCCATTCTCCTGCCTCAGCCTCCCAAGTAGCTGGGACTACAGGCGCCCGCCACCACGCCCGGCTAGTTTTTTGTATTTTTTTAGTAGAGACGGGGTTTCACCGTGTTAGCCAGGATGGTCTTGATCTCCTGACCTCGTGATCCACCCGTCTCGGCCTCCCAAAGTGCTGGGATTACAGGCTTGAGCCACCACGCCTGGCCAACAAAAACATTTTTAAGAAGGAGGTGAGAACCATGAGAACCAAGCTTGGATTTGAAGAAGGATCAGGGCTTTCTCAGACAGAAAAGGAGAGGAAGAACATTCCAGATAGACATTATTGAGAGATGTCACTGAGCCTTGTGACAGGACACTGCGAACTTTTCTTGAGTTGTTATAATCTTTTATTATTTTATTTTATTTTATTTTATTTTATTTTATTTTATTTTGAGACGGACTTTCGCTCTTGTTGCCCAGGCTGGAGTGCAATGGTACGATCTTGGCTCACCGCACCCTCCGCCTCCCAGGTTCAAGTGATTCTCCTGCCTCAGCCTCCTGAGTAGCTGGGATTACAGGCATGCACCACCATGCCTGGCTAATTTTTTGTATTTTTAGTAGAGACAAGGTTTCTCCATGTTGGTCAGGCTGGTCTCAAACTCCTGACCTCAGATGATCCTCCTGAGTCGGCCTCCCAAAGTGCTGGGATTACAGGCGTGAGCCACCGTGCCTGGCAGTATAATTATTCTTACTGATCTTTTTTCCTTTTCGTGTGCCTCTTAGTGGACCCCTTGCTTTTGTCTTCCTTCTGTCCCCAGGGTTGATCCTGTGCTCAGCACATAGGCCAGGGAAGAATGTGGCTGTGACCCAGTGTTCACTCAGATGTCCTCTCTCCCCCAGGGCACCCATACTGTGTCCTTAGTGTCTTTTGTCTGGTAACATCTTGGCAGAGAGGCAGAGGGCAGCGTCCGTCTGATTGGCGCCTGGCTTCGGTGACAGTACCTTAGGAAGGCAGTGTATTTTCTGGGAACCTAGGAAATAACAAGGTATCTAATTTCATCATCAACACTGGGGTCAATTTCCGTGGCAGAAACTATGACTCTGAGTATACAACATAAAGTTACCACCCAGACACTGCTGCTCCTGAGTCTTCAATGGCATCTTCTGCAGGGCTCCCCGACCTGCCGCCGCAGAAGGCGCAGTGCGTTCATTTCCAAGGAGCTTGCTTTTGTGTGCTGCCTCTCGGAGTTCTTTGAGAAACCTGTGGTAGCAGGAAACAAAGGATTTAGACCGATGCTGATGATCCCCTTGCTCCGATAGAGTGTGACATGATGCTGGTCACCTTTTGGTGTCTAGGAGGGGGGACGCTGATTTTGCTTGCGGAAGTGAAATGATCCATGCTGGCTTTTTTTTTTTATATTTCTTTTTTTTTTTTTTGAGACAGAGTCTCACCCTATCGCCCAGGCTGGAGTGCAGTGGCGCAATCTCAGCTCACTGCAACCTCTGCCTCCCAGGTTCAAGCAATTCTCCTGCCTCAGCCTTCCGAGCAGCTGGGACTACAGGCGCCTGCCATCACGTCTGGCTAATTTTTGTATTTTTAGTAGAAGCGGGGCTTCACCAGCCAGGCTGGTCTCAAACTCCTGACCTCAAATGATCCGCCTGCCTCAGCCTCCCAAAGTGCTGGGATTACAGGCGTGAGCCACTGTGCCTGGTCCCTGTTGGCCTCTTTGAGGGCTGAAAGTTTCTCTATAGAAGTTATATAGTGAGAACCCTCCATTTGCCGAGGGCATTACTGCCTATAGTATATGTTCACATGTGCTGTCTCCTTGGGTCAGTATCACACACTACAGGTGAGGAAACTGAGTCTCTGCTGGGACACTGGGTCAGGAAGCAGGCAGTTAAGGTCACTTGTGCACAGTGGCAGCACAAGGGGACAGCCTTCTAGGTCCCCAGCCTGGCCTGAGGGTTTTGTCACTATTACCTCCCATTCAGTGTTGTTTCTCTTTCGTTCCCCTCCTTTTCAGGTCCCTCTAGGCCCAGGATCTGGGGACAAGGCTGGTGGGGAGCGATCTGGGTGTCTGTGCAGGAAACCGCTACACTGGGTGAGGTTGGCATGGGAGACCGCGCCTGGCTGACCAGAGGCCTTGTTTTCTTTCAGACTGAGGGGGAAGGCGGTGGGGCCTCCCCACCTGCCCCGCAGAAGATGCAGTTCTTCGGCCGCCTGGTCAATACCCTCAGTGGCGTCACCAACTTGTTCTCTAACCCATTCCGGGTGAAGGAGGTGGCTGTGGCCGACTACACCTCGAGTGACCGGGTTCGGGAGGAAGGGCAGCTGATTCTGTTCCAGAACACTCCTAACCGCACCTGGGACTGTGTCCTGGTCAACCCCAGGAGCCCACAGAGTGGATTCCGGTGGGTGATGCTCAGCGGGAACATACTTCTCTCCTTTGACTGCCCCACATCTCAGATTGTTGGCCTTGTTGGCCAAGAAGCAGCTTCTCTGGGTCTCTATCTGAGGGGTCTGGAGAGGGGTGGGAGAGAGGGGAGACTGTACTCTTAGACCAGAGGGAAGGGCTTCCAAGACTCCACACTTCTGGCCCGTCAGTGTCCAGCAGCATGAGGCTGGGGTGGAAGCCTGGAGGCTTGACCTATATGGACAGAGGGAAGGAGGAAGGACAGGGAGACTGACAGGGGCCACGTCAGATAAGGCCCATGGGGAGAACCTTTAGCCCTGGCTCTTTATTTTTGGTTTTTGTTTTTTGAGAGAGTCTTGCTCTGTTGCCCAGGCTGGAGTGCAGTGGTAGGATCTCGGCTCACTGCAACTTCTGCCTCCCAGGTTCAAGCGATTCTCTTGCCTCAGCCTCCTGAGTAGCTGGGATTATAGGCACTCACCACCACGTCCAGCTGATTTTTGTATTTTTAGTGGAGATTGGGTTTCATCACGTTGGCCAGGGTGGTCTCGAACTCCTGACCTCAGGTGATCTGCCCACCGTGACCTCCCAAAGTGCTGGGATTACAGGCGTGAGCCATCGCACCCTGCCTAGCCCTGGCTCTTTAAGGGCATGGCCATTCTCATAGGGGCTGCCCAAGGTTTACTCAAGAGGGCCGAACAGAGCTGTCGCCTCTTGGGGCATGCTGGGACTCCGCCGGGCCCAAAGGGAAGGCTCGAAAGCCAGGACAGGGCTGAGGGAACCGGGCCGATGGCAGAGCTGGTTGGGAAAAGGGGAGAAGCAGCCAAGGTTCCAAATGCAGGCCCCAGCAGCGCTTGGCAGACTGGCATCTAGTTGGGCTCAGACAGATATCCCTGTTTCCGCTCACCCATCCATCTGGCTGTCCTGTCAGCCATCCATTCAGCATGCACCAAGCACCTCCAGTGTCTCCAGAGTCCTGGGCTCCAGGCCAGTCCTGGCTGGCCCTGTGAGATGACAAACATGCCCTGTGTCTTTAAGGAATGTACAGTCTGATGGGGGAGGCCCAGTGCAAACAGGCATCATAGCACTCCTTGAGGGGTGCTCTGACAGAGGGAGAGCCTAGGAAACAGTGTGGATCACAAGGAGGGGATTGAGAGCTACTCTGCATCTGGAAGAGTGAGGAGGAGCCTCTGTGGCAGAACAGAATGGATAAGGTCGTTCCAGCCATGCAGAGGTGTGGAGGTGTGAGCCTGCAGGCAGGTGGCTCTGGCTGGATCCCAGGTGCATGCAGGGCTTTGGTGAGAGTGAGACTGAAGGGAGCAGCTGGGGACTCATTCTGACTGAAGCGGCATGGCAGGAGGGGTCTCTGAAAGTCTCAGGCTGGGGGCCAGGGGCTGTCACCAACAGAAGAGCAAGTCAGGTATCAGGGCCCCATCCAATCAGGTGAGAATTCAGAGCCTGACTCCACAAGGAACCTGAGGCAGAGGCACCCATAGCAGTTGTTTGGGCTAAATGCAGCTCAGTGGCCAGTCCAGGCACCAGTTTTAACACAGCGGGCCATTCCAGATTCTGAGTGCAAATGGGGCTGAGCGGACCGCCCTCCAGCCGGACTCAATCAGGACTGACCCTGGACGGGGCAGGCTTGCACTTGCAACTCCAGAGCCCCACTGCAGACACAGCTGACCAGGGCGTGGGTCCACTCCTTGGAGAGCTGCACAGCCCCACTTTTGAGATACACGGGCCTGGGGATACCACCAACCTCCACGCACCAAGAATCACCAAGTTCTGTCAGTTGTAAAATCCCTTGACAGGATTCCAGATTTGTCTCAGCCAGCTTAAGCCCCAGTGTGGACAGACCTCCATCCCAGTGGGATTCAGTCCTTTGCCAGCAGCTTCTTAGCTACACCTAAGCTATTTGGTGGTACTTTATAGTTTACAGGATTTTTTTTTTTTTTTTTTTTTTTTGAGACGGAGTCTGGCTCTGTCGCCCAGGCTGGAGTGCACTGGCACAATCTCGGCTCACTGCAAGCTCTGCCTCCTGGGTTCATGCCATTCTCCTGCCTCAGACTCCCGAGTAGCTGGGACTACAGGCGCCCACCACCACGCCCGGCTAATATTTTGTATTTTTAGTAGAGATGGGGTTTCACCGTGTTAGCCAGGATGGTCTGGATCTCCTGACCTTGTGATCCAGCCGCCTCGGACTCCCAAAGTGCTGGGATTACAATTTTACAGGATGTTTTTAAGTATGTTGGGTTAGCACATTCTCTGCTAACCCATGGAGGTGGGCAAGGAAGGCAGTATCCCATTTTATATGTGAGAAAACACGCTTGGGATGACAAGTGATTTGTCCTAGATTATACAGGAAGCAGTGAAGAAATAGAATCGATGTCTTCTGTTTCCCAATCCGTTTCTCTGTCTGTGCTGCTGTGTTGTTTCCATGTATGTATGTATGTATTTATTTGAGACGGAGTCTTGCTCTGTTGCCCAGGCTGGAGTGCAGTGGCATGGTCTTAGCTCACTGCAACCTCTGCCTCCTGGGTTCAAGCGATTTTCCTGCCTCAGTCTCCCCAGTAGCTGGGATCAGCCCGCCACCACGCCCGGCTAATTTTTATATTTTTAGTAGGGATGGGGTTTCACCAGGTTGGCCAGGTTGGTCTTGAATTCCTGACCTCAGGTGATCCACCCATCTCGACCTCCCAAAGTGCTGGGATTACGGGCCTGAGCCACTGTGCCCAGCCATTTCCATGTATTTAGACAGACTGAGGAGCATTGGGTGGAATTTCAAGCTAAGCACATTCTCTTCTCTCAGAATTCCTGACATCCCTAACTTGACTCTGGAGGGTTTTTTTTTTTTTTTTTGAGATGGAGTCTCACTTGGTTGCCCAGGCTGGAGTACAGTGGCACGATCTTGGCTCACTGCAACTTCCGCCTCCTGGGTTCAAGCAATTCTCCTGCCTCAGCCTCCCGAGTAGCTGGGACTACAGGTGCATGCCACCACACCTGGCTACTTTGTGTAGTTTTAGTAGAGACAGGGTTTCACCATGTTAGCCAGGATGGTCTTGAACTCCTGACCTTGTGATCTGCCCGCCTCGGCCTCCCAAAGTGCTGGGATTACAGGCATGAGTCACTGCACCCGGCCTTGTTTGTCTTATTTCTAAATTTTATTGATTTATTGATTTTCACAGTCATAGCTCTGGAGTCTTTTTTATCTTCTCCTCTCTAACCTGCTCCCACCAGAGCCTTTCCATTTCAGCAGATAGCATCATCCCAGCTGGCTGTGCCAGATCCAGCCATCACATCCACCTTTCCAGCCAGAGGGAGGGTGGAAGGGCAACGTGCAGAAGGTCAGTCTCCCCCTCCTCAGGGACACTTCATGGAAGTTGCACGCTTGCCTTCCACCTACATCCCATTGGCCAGAACCGGTCACATGGCCACAGCTAACTGCAAGGGAGGCTGGGAACTGTTGCCTGTGTTGCAGACAGCCACGTGCCAGTGGAAAACCAGAGGTTCTTTCCCCCTCGGTCTTGCTGCTGGCTCACTTCTCTAGGCCACAAGCGTTGTGCACGTGTCTTCTGCTGCTCTGGCTGTGGCCTGGACTCTAATCCTCTTCCAAGCTGCTGTCACAGCGCTCTTTCCAGAGGGCAAATCTGATTGGTCACTCCCCTGCTTAACTCCTCAAGGGCTTCCTGTTTTCTTTTATTTTGATTTATTTATTTTTTTTGAGACGGAGTCTCACTCTGTTGCCTAGGCTGGAGTGTAGTGGCATGATCTCAGCTCACTGCAAGCTCTGCCTCCTGGGTTCATGCCATTCTCATGCCTCAGCCTCCCGAGTAGCTGGGACCACAGGCGCCTGCCACCATGCCCGGCTAATTTTTTTTGTATTTTTAGTAGAGACGGGGTTTCACCGTGTTAGCCAGGATGGTCTCGATCTCCTGACCTCGTGATCCGCCCGCCTCGGCCTCCCAAAGTGCTGGGATTAGAGGCGTGAGTCACCGTGCCCGGCCAGCTTCCTGTTTTCTTAACACATCAGGTGCTTAATGGCTTAAGGAGGGCCCTGTGTGATCAAGTGTCTGCCTCTGTGTTCTCAGCTCATGCCACCTTGTGCTCCTGGCCTTTGCCCAGGCTCTTACTGTGGCCTGGAATACTTCCCTTTCTTTGCCTGCCTCCCTTCTTCTTGCCCTCCCCTGACCTGCAGGCTGGATTAGGAGTTTCTGCTGGGCATCCCATGGCACCCATCCCTGCACTGGGGAGCCTGCCTTCCTGGTAGGCCGCAGACCTTGTGAGGGGAGGGACTATGTCTGTCGGGTTCATGACAGTGTGCCCAGCCCCCAGCAGGTGCCTGGCATAGGTCAGGTTTGTGGAATAAATGAATGTGATATATTAATTCAGCTTTACAGTATTCATTGAGGGCTGCTGTGTGCCAGGCCCTCTGTGCCACCTGGGTGGAGGGTGGAGGACTGTTGCATTCAGGGCAGTTGAAGGAGCGAGCTGGGAAGTGGGAGGTGGAGGATGGGGACTGGGATGCAGGGGTTGAGGTTACCAAGGGTCCCAGAAGTGGTAATGCCAAGGCCTAGGGCGTGACCTGGAGTGAGGGCTGCGATGGGGTGGGGTGGGGTCGAGGCCGTGGAGGAGGGTCAGGGCACTGCCAGAGTCCTGGGGTTTTCCAGGGCCAGGGGTGGTCATTGCAGTGTTCTCCCAGCTCCTCTCAACACCCTGCAGTTTTGGAGAGCAGGCCTGGCGCACTGGACTTCCTCTGGCTGGGGGCTGAAGTTCTGCCTTCTAAACGATCATCCTCCTATGTTGCCCTGGGGGCCTTTGGACTGTCCTGAGTACTTGACGCGTGTTAGAGTGAGCGTGGGCTGCTGGCCTTCCGCTCCAGGTGGAGGAATTTCTGTTGTTCTTTTGCTGCTGCTGTTGCAGTGAGCTGCCAGGCTGAGCTTCTGGATGGACCTGGGGGATGGAATCAGGAGCTTCCGAATTCTTGGGTTGTATAACCTAAGGCCAGAGTCCCACAGCGCTGCTGCTGGGCGGAGAGACTGGACCCTGCTGCTACAGACGGTGACAGTAGCATCTGCAGTTTCCCAGCGGGTCCTGCATGCCTGGGCTTGGCACTAGTCTAAGCAGTAACTCATGTTACCCTCACGACAGTCCCACGAGGTGGGGTCTTTACTGACCTCCTATTACAGATGAGGAAACAGAGGCTCGCAGAATTTAAGGAACTTGCTTAAGGTTCCATAGCTGGTCAGTGTAGTGATTATTCAGACCCTGTCACCTGTCTCCAGAACCCACTCGTTTATTTTTCTTATGTCAGGGCCGCTTTGTAGGGTGGTGAGCTGAGTGGAGCTTCACCGCTCTGGGCTGATCCTGGCCCTTCCTGCCTGACCTATGGTGCGGGGGCCCTGGCTCTCCCCGTGTGAGCCCCCAAGGGTCACTTGTAATATGCCTGTGTACATTATGATAGCATAGATACTTCTGTTCCTGGTACAAATTAATCATTTACGGCTGGCATTGACTTGTAACAGATGACATTTGATGAAATTGGCTAGCCTCTCACTGGTATCTCAGCAGAAACAGGGCTGTACCTCCCAGGCATCCTGGGAAGGATGACAGAAGTGTGATCTGTGCTTCCCTACCAGGAGCTGGCTTTGGAGGCTCTCTGGACTGGGACTTCGCCATAAAACTGCTTATCAGGAACCTCAGATAAGTGGAGTGCCCTGTGTCTCGGCCACGTACTCTGGGGCCAGCTCCTCCATCCATTCAATCTGCCCACATCCCATCCTCACCAAGCAGAGTGGAAAGCGGCAGGTCTCTGCCAGGAAAGGAGGCTCTGTCCCCATCCTTCAGTGAGATAATGTTAGAGTGGGACCTTGTGTTCCCTACACAGCCTTGTCCCCGACACAGCTTCTTTGCCCTTGCTTCTCCTTCTGCTACGAATGCTCCTCCCCGACTCCTTGGCTGGACACACGGCTCCCTGTTCTGTGGGTCTGTCCCGTTCCCACTCAGAGCCTCAGCACCGCCCATGTGGCCAAGACACAGCCTCTCTTGCCTGAGGTTGCCGTGGGTCTGTTTCCACATCTCTTTCCCCTCCAGACTGCAGGGCTCCTGAGGGACAGGGCCTGGGGCCAAGTCTCCTCTGCGTTCCTGATGCCCGGTGTTGTGCCGGGCTCTCTGTGGGTGCACGGTAAATATCTGCTGAGTGGCTAGATGTATCCATGGTTGCTGCAGGCCAAGTGTGTTGACCAGAGGGAGTGGGACAGGCTCCCCTGGGGTGGCTGGGGTAGAGATGGACCTGAAGAGGTCCAGAAGACTCCACCAGCTGGAGGGAAAGGCCCTGCAGAGACAAGGCACCAGGAAAGGCCCAGAGGACAGAGGAGGGGCCCTGTGAGGATCTTGTGGGCAGGAAGGGCCTGTGCTGGGCTTTGAAACTGGGGACTCAGGTACCGCTCTAGTGTGAGGGTCCTTGGCATTTTTTTGGTCCGGGACCCCCTGAGGCCCCCAGGGAATGAGAACAGGCTCACACAGCCACTTTCAAGAGGTTCACAGATCCCCTGAGGATTAGCCGCAGACCCCTCCCACCCAAGCAGAGGCAGAGCAGAGGCTTCTCAGAGTGGAGGCCAGGTGGCTTCAGTCTGGGGTTCTGGAAGGGAGGGAAGAGACACACACCCCTGCGTCCTCCAGAGCCTCAGCCTTCTTCCTGAATCCCCCCTTTACCTCCTCACTGTAACCCACACCTGGCTCTCCTCGAAGGACCCCACTTTCTTCCTGAATCCCCCCTTTACCTCCTCACTGTGACCCACACCTGGCTGTCCTCGAAGGACCCCACTTTCTTCCTGAATCCCCCCTTTACCTCC
The DNA here is from genome assembly GCF_003255815.1 of Theropithecus gelada. Classification (NCBI taxonomy): domain Eukaryota; kingdom Metazoa; phylum Chordata; class Mammalia; order Primates; family Cercopithecidae; genus Theropithecus; species Theropithecus gelada. The sequence continues at coordinate 12,388,971 of NC_037678.1, forward strand.
TCACTGTGACCCACACCTGGCTGTCCTCGAAGGACCCCGCTTCCCCCACAGCCCCCTGAGAGTTTTCTCTCCCCGTCCCTCTCCCAGTGGGCCTGGAGGTGGGGTAGGGTCCCCCTTGCTCCCAGCCTTGAATCTTCTGTCATCTGCAATACTGCTTACTGTCACCCCTGGTGATAAGAATCTACGAGCCTGGGGTGCTCCCCAACATCCTCAAAGATGTGAGTCCCCGACTCAGCGTTGCCTCTGGTTCCTGACCCCTCCACGTTCGCATGACCATGCGCTGGCCTTTATCATTGCCAGTGACAGCAGCTCTCCCATAAATACAACTTTCAACCACCCCACTTTCCAGTCTCTGCATTCCGTCTTTCCAGCTCGTTCCCTCTAGTTCTCCACACGCACAGTGCTTCTCCCCATCGACAGTGAATTGCTCTTGGCTGCTTTTCCCAGCCCCATCCCGTTCATGTGCCTCACTTTGTACCCAGCGTGGACTCCATGGCCTGTCACTGTCACTCCTTCGCCTACACTTCCTGCCTCCTTGCTTCTCTCTCTCTTCTTTGTCCTGGCATCATCAACCCCAGAACTGCTTGATTCCAGTTCTCCACCATGGCTTTCTGCTGACTGCTCTCAGTTTCTTTTTTTGTTTCTTTTCCGACATGGAATCTTGCTCTGTTGTCCAGGCTGGAGTGCAGTGGCGTGATCTCTGCAACCTCCGCCTCCTGGGTTCAAGCAATTCTCCCTGTCTCAGCCTCCTGAGTAGCTGGTATTACAGGTGCCCGCCACTATGCTCAGCTAATTTTTGTATTTTTTTGTAGTAGAGGCAGGGTTTCGCCATGTTGGCCAGGCTGTTCTTGAACTCCTGACCTCAGGTGATGTGCCCACCTCGGCCTCCCAAAGTGCTGGGATTACAGGCGTGAGCCACCCTGCCCGGCCCTATTTGCTCTCACTTTGAAATCACAACGTGAGCCACAGTGAGCCTATGATGTGGTTTGACATCTTTCTACATTTCTGTGTTCACCCCTCTCCCAGTCTCCCAGAAGGCATGCCTCCCTCCCTCCCCTCAGCCTGCAGCCCCTTCCCCTCCACGCTTACTCTCAGCCGATAGCCCTGCTGCTGCCTCGCTGAGAAAATAGACTCGCTAAGAAAACAGAAACAGCCAGAGGAGAATTCGCTCCACCCCATGCACACACCTCTGTCCCTGCTTACTCCACATTCCCTGTTGTCAGCACCAATGTGTCTAGCTGAGGCTGGTCCCCCCATTCAAGGCCATCATCCCCTGTCATTTACTTCTTGACACCATTTGAACAATTATTTCCCCTCTTTCCTACATAAGACTTTCCCCTTTTCTACTATATATTTTCTGCTATGGATTGAACGTATCCCCCAAAATCATACGTTGAAGCCCCAATTCCTCGTGTGATGGCGTTAGGAGGTAGGGCACTATGGGGTGATTAGGTCATGAGGGTGGAGCCCTCATGAATGGGATTAGTGCCCGTATAAGAAGAGGCATCAAAGAGATGATCTGTCTCTGCCATGTGAGGGCAGAACAGGAAGGTAGCCGTCTGCAAACCAGGAAGTGAACCCTCACCAGGAACTCAATCAGCCAGCACCTTGATCGCAGGCTTCCTAGCCTCTAGAACTGTGAGAAATAAAGGTTGTTTAAGCCTCCCAGTCTATAGTTTTCTGTTATAATGGCCTGACCTAAGTTATTTTCCATCACTATACAATGGGTTATGTTTTTCTTTGAAAAAAAATTCTTTCTTGACTCTACTTTTTCCTCCAGGCACTGCTTATATTCAAGTGTCTTCATTTCTCTCCACCTATTTTCTCTCTTTAAACTTTGCAAAAATAGCAAAATATGACACATATAGAGAAAATGATATACAGCTCAGTGATTTATCACAAACATCTGTGTAACCACCACTTGAATCAAGAGATAGGACATTACAGCACCCCGGAAGCCCTCCTTTTGTCCCCTCTTCCCAAAGAAGGGTAACCAATATCTTGCCTTTTATGATAAAGGCTTTTTTATTTTTTTTTGAGGCGGAGTCTTGCTCTGTTGCCCAGGTTGGAGTATGGTGGCACAATCTCCGCTCACTGCAAGCTCCACCTCCCGGGTTCACGCCATTCTCCTGCCTCAGCCTCCTGAGTAGCTGGGACTACAGGCGCCGGCCACCACGCCCGGCTAATTTTTTGTATTTTAGTAGAGACGGGGTTTCAACACGTTAGCCAGGATGGTCTCGATCTCCTGGCCTCGTGATATGCCTGCCTCGGCCTCCCAAAGTGCTGGGATTACAGGTATGAGCCACCGCGCCCGGCCAAGATAAAGGTTTTTGTATCTGGCTTCTTTGTTCAGCATTTTGTTGGCGAGATTGATATGTTTTGTGTGCAGTTGTCATTTTCATTGCAGTAGAATTCCATTGTCTACTGTATCACAGTTTTAGTTACTCATTCTACTACTGATGAAAATTTGGGTTTTTTCTAGTTTTTCTGGTGCATACGTGCATACATTTCTGGTAGACATATACCTAAGAGTGAACCGGCTGCATTTTTGGCCGTAACTTGTCTTCAACATTAGTAAATAATACCGCCCATCTGTTTTCCAAGCAGCAGTGAATGACACTTTCTGTTACTTCATATCTTCTGTTACTTGGTACTGTTAGGTTTTTAAATTTTAGTCATTCTGTCTGGTGTCTAGTAGTATGTTATTGTGGTTTTATTTTGCATTTGCCTGATTGCAAATGAAGTTGAGTACTTTTTGATACATTGAATAACCATTTGGATATCCCCTTCAGTGAAGCATCAGCTGAATTCTCTTGACTATTTAAAAAATAAAGTTGTTTATCTTTTTCTTATAGAGTTTTAGGATTTTTTTTGGTACACGTGTAGTCTAAATATACACCCTTTGTCAGTGATACACGTTCAGCTGTACACACAGTGTTTTGCCTTTTTATTCTTTTAATGGTATCTATTGATAAACATGAGTTGTTAGTTTTAAAGAAGTCAGATTTGTTCATCTTCTTTACGGTGTGCTTTTTGTGTCTTGTTTAAGGAAGTCCTTCACTATCTTAAAGCTTTGAGAAACATTCCTTTCTCTTATTTTCTGAAAATTGTTGAAGATCTTTCTCTCTTTTTCTCTTCTTTCTCTTTTTTTCTCTCTCTCTCTTTCTTTCTCTCTCTCTTTCTTTCTTTCTTCTTTTTTTCTTTCTTGTCTCCCTCTCTCATCTAGGCCAGACTTCAGTGGCATGATCACGGCTCACTGCAACCTCAACTTCCCAGGCTCAAGTGATCCTCCAGCCTTAGCCTCTCAAGTAGCCGGGACTACAGGCACGCACCTCCATGCCAGGCTAATTTTTTAAATTTTTTGTAGAGACAGAGTCTCACCAAGTTACCCAGGCTGGTCTTGAACTCCTGGGCTCAAACAGTCCTCCCACCTCAGCCTCCCAAAGTGCTGGGATTACAGGCATGAGCCACATGTCCAGCCTGTATTCTTTCTTTGTTAAATGTTTGGAAGAATTCATGGGTAAAACCATGTGAGCCTGGAGTTTATTTGTAGGAACCTTTTAAAACATGGATTCAATTTCTTTTTTTTTTTTTTTTTTGAGACGGAGTCTCGCTCTGTCGCCCAGGCTGGAGTGCAGTGGCCGGATCTCAGCTCACTGCAAGCTCCGCCTCCCGGGTTCACGCCATTCTCCGGCCTCAGCCTCCCGAGTAGCTGGGACTACAGGCGCCCGCCACCTCGCCCGGCTAGTTTTTTGTATTTCTTAATAGAGACGGGGTTTCACCGTGTTAGCCAGGATGGTCTCGATCTCCTAACCTCGTGATCCGCCCGTCTCGGCCTCCCAAAGTGCTGGGATTACAGGCTTGAGCCACCGCGCCCGGCCGGATTCAATTTCTTTAACAAATATAGGACTATGAGATTTTCTTCTCCTGTCGGTTTAGGTATGTTGTGTTTTCAAGGGATTTTTCCATTTTATCTAAGTTGTCAAATTTATCTGCAGATCTTATTTTCTTTTTAATATATGGAGGATCTGAAGAATTGGTACTTTGTGTTTTTTCTATTTCTTGTTTGGTTTTGCTAGGGATTTGCCAATTTTAAAAATCTTTCCAAAGAACCAACTTCTGGCTTCGTTTATTTTTTGAATCCCTGAGTAGCTGAGATTACAGGCGCCCACCACCACGCCCGGCTAATTTTTTGTATTTTTAGTACAGATGGGGTTTTACCATGTTGCCCAGGCTGGTCTCGAACTCCTGACCTCGTGATCCGCCTGCCTCGGCCTCCCAAAGTGCTGGGATTACAGGTGTGAGCCACCGTGCCCTGCAAGCCTCTTTTTAAATGGCACCAATCCCATTCATGAGGGCAGAACCCTGATGATCGAATCACCTCCTAATGGCCTCATTTCTTAATCCTGTCACACTGAGAATTAAATTTTAACATAAGAATTTTAGGAAGACACAAGCATTCAGACCACAGAACATATATAAAACAGTTATTCTACCAACTAACAGAATACACATTCTTTTCAAGCACACCTATATAAAAATTATAGACACTGACCTATGCGAGACATAAAGCAAATACGAACAAATTTTAGATACCTGAAAAGATTTAGACTATGTTCTCCAACTACAGTGCAATTAAGCTAGAAATCAATAGCAAAAAATGTAACTATAAATAAGCCCATATGTTTGAATTTTAAGCAAGATACATGTAAATTATCTATGGTTTAAAAAAGAAAAGAAATCACGGTGAAATTTAGAAAATATCTTGACCCAACTGGGCGTGGTGGCTCATGCCTATAATCCCAGCACTTTGGGAGGCCAAGGCAGGTGGATCACCTGAGGTAAGGAATTCGAGACCAGCCTGGCCAACATGGTGAAACCCTGTCTCTACTAAAAATACCAAAAATTAGCTGGGTGTGGTGGTGGGCGCCTGTAATCCCAGCTACTTGGGAGGCTGAGGCAGGAGAATCGCTTGAACCTGGAGGTAGAGGTTGCAGTGAGCCAAGATTGTGCCACTGCACTCCAGCCTGGGCAACATGAGCAAAACTCCAAAAACAGGAAAGGAAAGGAGAAGAGAGAGGACAGGAGAGGGGAGGGGAGGGGAAGGGAAGAGAAGGGGAAGGGAAAGGGAGGTGAGGGGAAGGGAAAGGGAGGGGAGGGGAAGGGGAGGGGAAGAGGGAGGGGAGGGGAGGGGAAGAGGGAGGGGAGGGGAGGGGAGGGGAGGCTGCCTATCAAATTTATGGGATGAACTTCCACTTCTGGCCATGACAGAATATCCTGTATCACACTAGCCTTCCTATTTATGTATTTATTTTTGAGATGGAGTCTTGCTCTGTCGCCCAGGCTGGAGTGCAGTGGTGCAATCTCAGCTCACTGCAACCTATGCCTCCTGGGTTCAAGCGATTCTCCTGTCTCAGCCTTCCAAGTAGCTGGGACTGCAGGCGACCGCCACCACACCTAGCTAGTTTTTTATATTTTTAGTGGAGACAGGGTTTCACCATGTTGGCCAGGCTGGTCTTGACACCTGACCTCAGGTGATCCACTCGTCCCTGCCTCCCAAGAGACTTTTCATTACAGCTTTGATCTCATTACTTGTTATTGGTTTATTTAGGTTTTGGATTTCTTCACTGTTCACTCTTGGTAGGTTGTGTGTGCCTAGGAATTTATCCATTTCTTCTAGGGTTTTCAATTTATTGGCATATAGTTGTTCATGGTAGCCTCTAATAATCCTTTGAATTTCTTTTTTTTTTTTTTTTTTTTTTTTGAGGCGGAGTCTTCACTCTGTCCCCCAGGCTGGAGTGCAGTGGCACCATCTCGGCTCACTGCAAGCTCCGCCTCCCGGGTTCGCGCCATTCTCCTGCCTCAGCCTCCCGAGTAGCTGGGACTACAGGCGCCGCCACCACGCCCGGCTAATTTTTTGTATTTTAGTAGAGACGGGGTTTCACCTTGTTAGCCAGGATGGTCTCGATCTCCTGACCTCGTGATCCGCCCGCCTCGGCCTCCCAAAGTGCAGGGATTACAGGCGTGAGCCACCGCGCCCGGCCTGAATTTCTGTGATATTGGTTGTAATGTCTCTTTTTTCATTTCTGGTTTTTTTATTTGGGTTTTCTCTTTTTGTTAGTCTAGCTAAAAGTTTGTTGATTTTGTTTATCTTTTCAAAAAACTTTATTTTGTTGATCTTTCAATTTTTGTTTTGTTTCAATTTCATTTATTTCTGCTATGATCTTTATTATTTCTTCTACTAATTTTAGGTTTGGTTTGCTCTTACTTTTCTAGTTCTTTAAGAGACATCATAGATTATTTTGAAGTTTTTCTACTTATTTGATGTAGGCACTTATAGCTATAAACTTTCCTCTTAGTACTTCTTTCACTGTATCTCATAGGTTTTGGTATGTTGTGTTTCCATTATCATTTGTTTCAGGACATTTTAAAATTTCCTTCTTAATTTCTTCATTGACCATTCAGGAGCATATTATTTAATTTCCATGTGTTTGTATGGTTTGCAGAATACCTTGTTTTTGATTTCTAGTTTTATTGCATTGTGATCAGAGAAGATACTTGATATGATTTCAAATTTAAAAAATAATTTGGCCGGGCGCAGTGGCTCATGCTTGTAATCCCAGCACTTTGGGAGGCCGAGGCAGGTGGATCACGAGGTCAGGAGATCAAGACCATCCTGGCTAATGCGGTGAAACCCTGTCTCTACTAAAAATACAAAAAATGAGCCAGGCATTGTGGCAGGTGCCTGTAGTCCCAGCTATTCGGGAGGCTGAGGCAGGAAAATGGCGTGAACCCGGGAGGCAGAGCTTGCAGCGAGCCGAGATCGCGCCATTGCACTCCAGCCTGGGCAACAGAGCGAGACTCTGTCTCAAAAAAAAAAAATAGTAACAATAATAATAATTTAAGACTTGTTTTGTGGCCTACCATATGTTCTATCCTTGAGAATGATCTATATGCTGAGGAGAAGAATGTGTATTCTGCATCTGTTGGATGAAATGCTCTGTAAATATCTATCTAATAGGTTCATCTGCTCTATACTGCAGACTAAGGCTGGTGTTTCTTGGTTGATTTTCTGTCTGGATAATCTGTCTAATGCTGAAAGTGGAGTATTGAAGTCTCCAGCTATTATTGTATTGAGGTCTATCTCTCTCTTTATTTTTTTTTTTTTTGAGACAGAGTCTCGCTCTGTCGCCCAGGCTGGAGTGCAGTGGCGCCATCTCAGCTCACTGCAAGCTCCGCCTCCTGGGTTCACGCCATCCTCCTGCCTCAGCCTCCCGTGTAGCTGGGACTACAGGTGCCCGCCACCACGCCTGGCTAATTTTTTGTATTTTTAGTAGAGACGGGGTTTCACCATGTTAGCCAGGATGGTCTCAATCTCCTGACCTCGTGATCCACCTGCCTCGGCCTCCTGAAGTGCTGGGATTACAGGCGTGAGCCACTGTGCCCCGCTGAGGTCTATCTCTCTCTTTAGCTCTAAGAATACTTCCTTTATATATCTGGGTGTTCCAGTGTTGGGTGCATATATATTTAAAATTGTTACATTATCTTGCTGAATTGACCCTTTTATATAATGACCTTCTTTGTCTCTTTTTATAGTTTTTGTCTTAAAGTCTGTTTTGCCTGATAGAAGCATAGCTATTCCTGCTCTTGTTTGGTTTCCATTTGCATGGAATATTTTTCTCCATCCCTTTATTTTCAGTCTATGTGTGTCTTTATAGGTGAAGTGTATTTCGTGTAGGCAACAGATCACTGGGTCTTGTTTTTCTATACATTCTGCCACTCTGTGTCTTTTGACTGGAGAGTTTAGTCCATTTATGTTCAATGTTATTATTGACAAGTAAGGACTTATTCCTGCCACTTTATTAATTTTTTTCTGGTTGTTTTGTGATCTTCTTTCTTTCCTTCCTGTTTTCCTTTTAGTAAAAGTGATTTTCTCTGGTGGTATGTTTTCATTTCTTACTTTTTATTTTTTTGTGTATTGGCTGTATGTTTTTTGATTTGAGGTTAACATGAGACTTGCAAACAATATCTTATAACCTAATATTTTAAATTGATGACAACACTGATTGCATAAACAGATAAACAAGCAAAGATAAAACTAATAAAAACTCTACATTTTAACTTTGTCCCCAACTTTTTAACTTATTGTACTGTTTAAGTCTTGAAAAGTTGTAGTTATTATTTTTGGTTGGTTCCTCTTTTAGTCTTTCTACTCAAGATATGAATGGCCTACATATGAGAGTGTTATAATATTCTGTATTTTTCTGTGTACTTGTTATTACCAGTAAGTTCTGTACTTTCAGGTGATTTCTTATTGTTCATTAATGTCCTTTTCTTTCAGATTGAAAAACTCCCTTTAGCATTTAGCAGTATGTGAACTGTGTTTTTCAACTCCAGAATTTCTGCTTGATTCTTTTAAATTATTTCAATCTCTTTGTTAAGTCAGTTATCTGATAGGATTCTGAATTCCTTCTCTGTGTTATCTTGAATTTCATTGAGTTTCCTCAAAACGGCTATATTGAATTCTCTGTCTGAAAGGTCACATATCTCTGTCTCTCCAGAATTGGCCACTGGTACCTTATTTAGTTCATTTGGTGAGGTCATGTTTTCCTGTATGATCTTGATGCTTGTGATGTTCGTCACTGTCTGGGCATTGAAGTTAGGTATTTATTGTAGTCTTTGCTGTCTGGGCTTGTTTGTACCTGTTCTTCTTAGGAAGACTTTCTAGGTAATAAAAGGGACTTGGGTATTGTGACCTAAGTTTTTGGTCACTGCAGCCATATCTGCATTAGGGGGTACCCCAAGCCTACTAATACTGTGGCTCTTGCAGACTCGTGAAAGTACCACTTGGGTGGTCTTAGATAAGCTCTGGAAGAATTCTCTGGATTACCAGGCAGAGACTCTTGTTCTCTTCCCTTACTTTCTCCCCCCAAAATGGAGTCTCTCTCTCTGTGCCTGGAACTAGGGGAGGGGTGACACAAGCACCTCTGTGGCCACTATCACTAGGACTGTGCTGGGTCAGACCTGAAGCTAGCACAGCACTGGGTCTCACCCAAGGCCTACAATCACCACTGCCTGGCTACTGCCTATGTTTGCTTAAGGCCCTGGGGCTCTACAGTCAGCAGGCAGTGAAGCCAGCGAGGTTATGTCCTTCCCTTCAAAGCAGCAAGTTCCCCCGACCCCTATCCTGGGAAGGTCTTTAGATGCCATCTGGGAGGCAGGGCCTGGAGTCAGAAACCTTAGTAATCTCGCTAGTGCTCTATTCTATTACAGCCTGGCTGACACCCAACCCGTAAGACAAGTCCTTCCCACTCTTCCCTCCTCTTTCCACAAGCAGAGAAGTCTCTTTCCATGGCCACCACTGCCCCAGCCCTGTGGCAAGTACTGCCTGGCCACCGCTAATGTTCATTCAGGGCCTAAGGGCTCTTGAGTCAGCTTGTGGTGAATGCAGCCAGGCCTGGGACTCTCACTTCAGGGCAATGGGCTCCCCTCTGGCCCAGGACAGGTCCAGAAATGCCATCCCAGAGCCAATACTTAGAATCTGGGACCCCAAGAGCCCTCTTGGTGCTCTACTGCACTGTAGCTGAGCTGGTACCTAGGCTGATTTACGCTTTTTATGAAGGTACTTTGTGTGTGTGTAGTTGTTCAACTTGGTGTTCCTCCAGGGAGGACAATTGATGGAGGTTTCTATTTGGATATCTTTTTTTTTTTTAATTTTTTTTGAGATGGAGTTTTGCTCTTTCACCCAGGCTGGAATGCAATGGCACGATCTCAGCTCGCTGCGACCTCTGCCTCCTGGGTTCAAGCGATTCTCCAGCCTCAGCCTCCCGAGTAGCTGGGATTACAGGTGCCCGCCACCATGCCTGGCTAATTTTTTTTTTTAATTAAAAAGTAAACTTTAGGGCCGGGCGCGGTGGCTCAAGCCTGTAATCCCAGCACTTTGGGAGGCCGAGACGGGCGGATCATGAGGTCAGGAGATCGAGACCATCCTGGCTAACCCGGTGAAACCCTGTCTCTACTAAAAAAATACAAAAAACTAGCCGGGCGAGGTGGTGGGCACCTGTAGTCCCAGCTACTCGGGAGGCTGAGGCAGGAGAATGGTGTAAACGCGGGAGGCGGAGCTTGCAGTGAGCTGAGATCCGGCCACTGCACTCAAGCCTGGGCGACAGAGCGAGACTCCGTCTCAAAAAAAAAAAAAAAAAAAAAAAAGTAAACTTTAATGTTGAAAATGCAAACTTGGGGAAGGCAGAAAGATCACATACAAGGCTGTCACTTCACACTTGGAAGACTGCATGGCAACCAGGCAGAGGTGCTCCTTACTTCCCAGACAGGGCGGTGGCCCGGCAGAGGCACTCCTCACTTCCCAGACGGGGCGGCAGCCAGAGAAAGCTGCTCCTCACTTGACAGATGGGGCGGCAGCCACGTGCCTGGCTAATTTTTGTATTTTTAGTAGAGACAGGGTTTCGCCATGTTGGCCAGGCTGGTCTCAAACTCCTGACCTCAGGTGATCCACCCACCTCGGCCTCCCAAAGTGCTGGGATTATAGGCGTGAGCCACCGCGCCTGGCCCTATTTGGCCATCTCGCTTTGCCTCCACCTTCATTTGATGGATTTTGATAACAGAACACCCCCATGTAACCACCACCACAATCAAGATAGGAGACATTTCTGTTATTCCCCAAATTTCTTTTATGCTCCTTTGTAGTCCATGGCACCCACCCCACCCCTGGGCAAACACCTATGTGCTTCCTTTTTTTTTTTTCCCTGCAGGAGGACGTCTTCCTGCTTTCCATCACTGCTGCTTTTAATCATATAGCATGTAGTCTTATGAGTCTGACTTTTCACTTAGCATAATGCTTTTGCAATTTGTGATTGAGCGTTTTCATACGATTCTGTTTTTTCTCTGTGTTAGCCTGGAAGTTATACACTTTTTAGTAGTAACTGTTGGGAGATCGTTCTCCAAGAGTCTCTCTCATGTTTCTATACATCCTGCTAGTGGAGACATTGACTACCTGTTTTTGTCTGTTTAGTGTTGTTATAAAGGAATACCTAAGTCTGAGTATTATACATAGAAGAGGTTTTATTTGTCTCGGCGGGGCGTGGTGGCTCACGCCTGTAATCCCCAGCACTTTGGGAGGCCAAGGCGGGTGGATCGTGAGGTCAGGAGATCAAGACCATCCTGGCTAAATGGTGAAACCCCATCTCTACTAAAAATACAAAAAAAAATTAGCCGGGCGTGGTGGCGGGCGCCTGCAGTCCCAGCTACTGGGGAGGCTGAGGCGGGAGAATGGCATGAACCCAGGAGGCAGAGCTTGCAGTGAGCCGAGATCATGCCACTGCACTCCAGCGTGGGTGACAGAGCAAGACTCCGTTTCAAAAAAAAAAAGGTTTTATTTGTCTCGTGACTCTTCAGGCCTTACAAGAAACATGGTGCCAGCATCTTACCAGCGTCACATGGCAAGAAAGGAAGTGAAGAAGAGAAAAGAAGTTGTTAACTGTTGTTAAAAAGTGCAAGGCTCGGGCCGGGCACTGTGGCTTGTGCCTGTAATCCCAGCACTTTTGGAGGCCAAGGCGGGTGGATCACCTGAGGTCGGGAGTTTGAGACCAGCCTGACCAACATGGAGAAACCCTGTCTCTACTAAAAAAATACAAAAAAATTAGCTGGGCGTGGTGGTCCATGCCTGTGATCCCAGCTACTCGGGAGGCTGAGGCAGGAGAATTGCTCAAACCCAGGAGGCGGAGGTTAGAGGGAACCAAGATGGCGCCATTGCACTCCAGCCTGGGCGACAAGAGCGAAACTCTGTCTCAAAGAAAAAAAAAAAGTGCCAGGCTGTTTTTAACAACCAGTTCTTATAGGAACGAACAGAGAAAACTCACTCACCCCCACCCCACAGGGAGGGCATTAATTCATTCATGAGGGATCTACCCCTATGGCCCAAACACCTCCCATTAGCCCCCTACCTCTAACATTGGGATCAAAATTTAACATGAGGTTTGGGGGGCAGACATCCAAATTATAGCACTACCTTTATTTCAGGCTACCTTCAAAGGATGTTTATACAGCAGACAGCCTCAGAAAATAGAGTTAGGGTCTCGTAGAACACAGAGTAAGTTTGCTTACTTTTCAGCATAATCAAGATTATACCTTCTTCTGGAGCAAAACTTAGACAACAGCAAGCGGGACAAAGTCTGAAACCATTTGCACATCTTGACAGAACCTTAGAGATTACAAGATATATCTTTGGCCCACTGAAGGTCCATTAGTATCTTCCAGAACAATAAGGTAGTCTTAGAACCCTTTAGCTATGTATTCCCTTCCAGGCTTCAATGCCGTGTGCTATTGTTTAATTTAGTTTTTATTTTAAACCTAACAAGACACTATACCATCAATACTTATTTAGATTTCCCCACATATTTAACTTGCCATGGGGCTTCATTCTTTCATGCCTCTTTGAGCATCCATCTAGGATCGTGTTCATTCCACATAAAGAGAAAGCTTTTGGCCCTGCATGATGGCTTACGCCTGTAATCCCAGCACTTTGGGAAGCCAAGGCGGGAGGATCGCTTGAGCCCAGGATTTCCAGACCAGCCTGGGCTACATGGCAAAACCCTGTCTCTACCGAAAATACAAAAAGTTAGCTGGGTGCGGTGGTGCACGCCTGTAGTCCCAGCTACTTGGGAGGCTGAGGCGGGAGGATTACTTAAACATGGGAGGTTGAGGGTGCAGTGAGCAGTGATCGCACCACTGCATTCCAGCCTGGGTAACAGGAGTGAGACCTTGTCTCCAAAAAAAAAAAAAGGAAAGAGAAAGCTTTTGTATTTCCTTTCATGTAGGTCTGCTAATGACAAAGTCTCTGGGTTTTTTGTTTGACTAGTGAAATGTTTTAATTTTAACCATGTTCTTGAAGGTTTTGTTTTTGTTTTCATTTTGTTTTGTGTGCTAAGTACAGAATTCTCATTGGCATTTATTTATTTAGAGACAGAGTCTCGCTCTGTGGCCCAGGCTAGAGTACAGTGGCACAATCTCCACCTCCCAGGTTCAAATGATTCTCCTCCCTCCACCTCCTGAGTAGCTGGGGCTACAACCATGCACCACTATGCCTGACTAATTTTTGTAGTTTTAGTAGAGATGGGGTTTCACCATGTTGTCCAGGCTGATCTCGAACTCCTGAGCTCAAGTGATTTGCCTGCCTTGGCCTCCCAAAGTGCTGGGATTATAGGCATGAGCCACCGTGCCTGGCCAGCATTTACTTTGTTTTAGCTCTCTGAGGAAGTCATTCCATTATCTCTGGCTTCCATTGTTGAGAAACCAGCTGTCATTCTAATGGTTGCCCTTTGAAGATAACTTTTTTTCTTCTGCGATTTTAAATATTTCCTCCTTGCATTTTATTTTCAGCAGGTATAATATACACGTATATCAGCAATTGCTATGTTACATACAATACATACTGTGCAACATATGTGTCATTATCAGTTACTACATGTAACAAACTACTCCAGAACAGCTTATAACAGTAATCATTTGTTTAGTCCATAAATCTACAATTTGAGCAGAGCTCAGTGGGAAAGCCTCAGCTCTACTTTATATGGCACCATCTAAGGCAACTCGCAGCTGGCAAGTTGGTGCTGGCTGTTGGCTGGGAGTTCATTCAGGGCTCAGGGCCCAGGATCAAGAGTCCTCACCATGGGTTGCTGCAGCCTCCTTGTGGCATGATGGCTGGGCCCCAAGAAAAGAGAAATAGAAACTTCCAGTCTCTTAAGGCATTGGTCTGGAAGCTGGGACAGCATCATTTTTGCCATATTCTGTTGGTAACGCAGTTACATCGCCAGATTAAAGGGTAAAGAGATACAAATTCCCACTGCTCAGTGCAAGGAATATCAATGATTTAGGGGGCCATATTTTAAGACCCCCACAAGGTGCTAAGTGTGGATTTTTGGGGCTTTCTTGTTTTTGTGTTTTTCTATGTGTTTTGGCAGTAGTGTCAGGGAGGGCTTATAGCGTACATTAAGTCAGCAGAATAATGTTTTTTGTTTGTTTATTTATTTATTTTGAGATGGAGTTTCACTCTTTTGCCTAAGCTGGAGTGAAGGGGGGTGATCTCAGCTCACTGCATGCTAGTCGGGAATTCCTGACCTCAGGTGATTCCCCCACCTCGGCCTCCCAAAGTGCTGGGGTTACAGGTATGAGCCACTATGCCTGGCCACAGTAGCTCATGCCTGTAATCCCCAGCACTTTGGGAGGCCGAGGTGGGCGGATCACGAAGTCAGGAGATCGAGACCATCCTGGCTAACACGGTGAAATGCCGTCTCTACTAAAAATACAAAAAATTAGCTGTGTGTGGTGGTGGGCACCTGTAGTCCCAGCTACTTGGGAGGCTGAGGCAGGAGAATGGCATGAACCAGCGTGGTGGAGCTTGCAGTGAGCCAAGATCACGCCACTGCACTCACTCCAGCCTGGGCGACAGAGCGAGAGTCCCTCTCACCAAAAAAAAAAAAAAAAAAAAA